>NC_044502.1:27892521-28175021 GCF_902362185.1 Chanos chanos
TCCGTCTGAACCCCCCCCCCCCACTTCACCCCTCCTCCTCCCCTGGCCTTGGCTGTCTCAGACTGCAACGTAAGTTTGACAGCGGTGAGAAATATTGGAGTTCACTCTTAAACAAAGAGAAAGGTCTGGAATCTCTCCTACTGTCGTACGCGTCTCTCTCTCTCTCTCCCTCTTTCTCACACACACACACACACACACACACACAGCTGGAGATCAGATACTGAACAGGAATCTCTAAAGACATATCTTAAATCCTAATAAAAATAAGAGGACTTCATCAGATTACATCATAAAATACATCATCACGCGGAGGATGTCTTTTTTCTTTTCTTTTCTTGCTTTTTTTTTTTTTCTTTTTTTTGGGGGTGGGGGGGTGAACGTGTTCCTGAACAGAGATGAAAAGGGATAAGGGCTTTGCACTTGATAAGCTCTTTTGCTTTTTCTTAATGTTTTGAATGTTTGGTCTGTTGTCTTTTTTGAAGTACTCTTTCAGTGTTTGTTTAAAGGAAGCGAGAGTTTCCAATCTCTATAGGTGTGCTTGTGTGCGTAGCAGATTTAAGGCGTGTCCTCGGTTGAATGAAAGTAGAACCTTGGGATTGTTGTGCAGAAATGCATGCATGTGGAAAGAATTTATGCATGGTAAAGATTTCACAGAAGAGGGAGAGAGAGAGGGAGAGAGAGGGAGAGAGTGAAAGGAAATGTATGTGTGTGCGCGCGCGCGCGTGTGTGCGTTGGTGGAAAAGATGTGAAATCAGCAATGTACCAATTCACCAGGTCAAATTGAGGTGCTGTCATCAGAGCAATTCTCAAATATGTATGTGAATGACACATTCAGCTCTGCATGCTTATGTGTATACACAAACACACACACACTAATGCACAGACACACACACATGCACACACACATACTGAACACAGATTACATACTGTCTGAGCACTTTCAGGTTTTCTTCAAATTTCTTCAGAAATTTGATATATTTTAAGTTCTGAATTAATCATGAAAGTGACTCTGAATATTTGGGTAAGAGTTCTGAATAGTACAATTTTAAGCCAAATTTTTGGTCTTGAGAAAAATACAAAAATGTTTTTTTTCCATTTCAGGCTTTCAACACAGATCTTGGGTGAATAGAAAATGCAAGTTTTCTTCCAAGCTACCACAACAACAAAAAAATAAATATATAAAAATAAATAAATAAATAAATAAATAAAAGAAACAAGAAGTAAGAATCAGTTTCAAACATAAACTTTTGACTCGCCAAACTTTTTGCATGAAGAGAAAGAAAAAAAAAAAACTTCTCTACTTGTGAGGAAATTCATATTCAATATTTATTCTATGACTCAGAATATCTCAGGTTTGAGTTGACAGCTATGTTGCCGACGCAAATGCTTACATCCCACAGACCTTACCCACTGTCATCTCTGAACCAGGGACCCACACACACACACACACACACACACACACACGGAGACACACACACACTCCGCGGGGTTTGCAGGCAGCCGGGCTGGCTTGTTTGATCTATGTTCAGACTTCTTTGACATGTCTCGGTTCAGTAGTGTGTTCTGTAAATCATTGAATTGGAGAGGCCCATGGGAGATGGAGAGGAACGTAAACCTCTTTTACACACAGCAGGCAAACACACACACACACACACACACACACACATGCACGCACGCGCGCACGCACACACGCACACACACACACACATGCAGGAGAGCAGCTCTCCTTTAAACCCAGCAGGTTATTGAAAGTTTGCCATGTCAAAGAGAGATGGGTGACAGCAACACGGCTCACATGCCAATCTCCACGGTGACAAGGTCTTCCTCTCTCTGCTGCGAGGCAAAGCAGGGGCCAGAGATCTGTGCAAGTCATCAGATGCAAACTCATAACAGCGTTAACTGAGTGTGCTCCATTAGAACAGTCATCTGCACAACGCATTTCTGCTGTCAGAAAGAGTTTAGCAGAGAAAAAAAAAGAAGAAGAAGAAAAGAAAAAAAAAAAGAAAGCACAAGGTCACTAGTCTAAATGCACTTAACAATGTTGACAATGTCAGTAATACTCCCAGAGATTTGCCCTGGTATTCAGATCACACTGAGGTAGTCACACAGTCTGTTTAAGTGATTTTTAATGCAACGTTCATTGGTTATGCTAATCATTATATACATATTCATGAGATGGATGACCAGGTAAATCTACATATAAATGCAGTTTGATAATTATTCAATGAGTGAACAATAAATAATGGCTTTTTTTTCTTTATGACAAAATTATGCTGATAAAAATCAATAGTAATGATAAAAATAAATAGTTATATGTAATAAAGTGTATTATTTGTTATTTTTATTACTTAAATAACTAATAAATAACTAATAACTAATAGCTTAGGGGTTCGTTTGCCAAAAAAAACCCAACCTAACATGTGATCATATTTTCCATCAAATTATTACCGTCATGTCACCACTATCATTCCACGACTCTCCACAGAGCCAAAAAATGCTTCTCTTCTTTCCTTCCTTCTCGACCCATCTGATTTGAACGCATTTAAAACTACATACACTTGGGAGAAAGAGACGTTTCAGAGCCACACTGCCAAAAAATCTATCTATACATCAGGCTGCGGGGATGGAAACCCAATCTACTTTATTCACTTTTTCCAAGACACTTTCCTGAGGGATCAGGAACTGAGAGTTTGAAGATATTCAGAGAGACTGAGAGAAACGTAAGCCCTCTATTCTTCCGCTACAATGGACCGTCCCTATTTGATCTTCAGCTCCACCAGAGATGCAGTCATTTATTCAAATAATTCTGATCAATTGTGTCCACAAAAATGATAATATAATAATGAAATTCTTCTAGATTTCTTTTTCTTTTTTACTTGAATGCTTTCAGTAGTAATTCTGTTTTTTGTTTTTTTTTGTTTTTTCTTGTCTTTGCGGGCCCAGACACACATATTTAGTTCAATAGGGGTGCCTGTAGGGTGATATTTTGGGCGTGGGTTTTTCAAACATCTGTTTATAGAGGAATTCTAAGCCATTTGAGGTCAGAACAGAAGAATAGGAAGAAAGACAGAAAGAAAGAAAGAAAGAAAGAAAGAAAGAAAGAAAGAAAGAAAGAAAGAAAAAGAAAACATTCGTGGAAGAAATCCATTTCTGATTGTTGTACTGTGAACCACTGTGACTCTTAGTTTCAGCTGCATTCCATTCTTTTTGTTATCTTTGAAAATAACTTACAAACATCAGTGTAGATGAATGTAAGGTTTTGTCTGATTCCTTGACTTTACCCTCAGAAGTGATACATTACAAATTTTCAAGTAATAATTAATTTATGAGGATGACAAAATAATAAACAATGAACAATTACCCCAGACTTGAATACACACTCAGCAGGCCTATCGTCAAATCTGTTGACAGGTCCTGTTCTATTTTCTGATTCTTTTTGTTGCTACCTTAACCGCCTACCAAAACATCTTAAACTGGGCTCTCTAGTGCCTCTCCGAAAATCATAAAGCTATATAAAATTTTTAAAAACTCTGGACTCTGAGCTTGAAAAGTGTGTTTGTCAGATTAGAGTTTCGGATGCCTTTCCCGGAAAAGAGTGAGCGGTGAGAACGCGTTAAAGTTTGAACACTCGACGCTACCTCTCTGCCTTCTGGCTAAACACTCCCAAAGCGTGACTGATGTACTCAATCCATCCGCGTCTCCCGTCATTCATGCCAGCTTGTGCTCCCTGGCTATTTCTCCACATTCATAAGCCCTGTCAAGAACCAACCAGTAATTTCTCAATTTGTCCTCTCTCATAAAAAGGTTAGCGAGCAGTATATCACATGCGTCGTTTCTACAGAGTCACCGCGTGAGCCAGGAAATAAGCGCACATTAACATTAATCATTAGCTCACAAGCAGCGGTGAAGACACGCAAATGAAAATTCTTTTCTCCATAGGCCAATGACTAATAACCAAAAGTTTCACTTTAAAGGAAGAAATCCCCAAATGGTCCACGCTATTTAAATCTACGCCTATGGGAAGTGAGTAGGCTACACATATACCCTAAGCCACTTGTTGTAGCATTTATGAACTATTGCACATTTTTGGCATAAGTTGTACACCAGTGCAGCTCATTGGTCCTGTGGGTCCTTCTACAACATACACTACCACGAAGGCCGTAACTATTCAAAATAAAAAATTCATCAAGATACTTATTAAAAATGAATTATGTGTATTAAAGACATTGATTTATGAAGGACGAAAAGCATGAAAATTTCAAAAGGTCAGGTTTCAGGTCCAGTGGAAATAAATCATTCCAAATTAATAAATTATATCCAAAAAAAAAAAAAAGTTTTTTGTTGACAATAAACACAAACATCTAAGTCTTTGAAACAATTAACTAGAGCGTTATGAGTTTTCTCTCGTCATCTGGCGTCATTTATATACAACTTTCTGACACTCTTTCATATGAAACGAAACCTCAGCCCCAGCTCTGTTGAAATGCTGCAGTCCATACTTTCCACACTGAAACCCTTTTGTTTCTGAGTCTGGGGAATTAGCGAGGTTTGCCTTTCAGAGCTACTTTGCTGTAAAAATATATCGAACCACTGCACTTTAGCACTGCCAAGAACACAGGAAAATCCATATAATTATCCAAACCTCAGGACCAAAGCAGTTCTCCCTGTTCTGTGGGTTCACTGGTTGAGATCTCTCAGTACATTTTAAAAAAAAAAAAAGGTTGGCCCAGTAACAATGGATATCTGGGGACAGCAGAAAACGCTGCCTGGGCAGTGTCACCGCTATGAATTAGTCAATGTCCCCACATTGTATTAATGAATAAATGAATGAATTAATGCCATGCAATGTTCCAGTGAATGTCCTCACAATGTAGGAAAGTCCCCACAATGCAGGACTAAGCCCCCCCTCCATGTGTAAGTAAGTATGACCACAATGTTTGAGTGCATGTCACACAATGTATGATTCAGTCTCTTCACAATGTCATGGCTGTGCCTGTAATGAATGCTTTCGCACAAACCTCTCTGGCAAATAATTACTGATGTTGAACAAGAGAGAATAGCTACACATTACTGCTGTTGAAGATCACAAAATTACATTGAGAATATGCTTTCAGATCACATTACTTACTGTCAGATCTGAGGAGCAAAATGATTTTAGCTGTTTTTTTTTTCCTCTTCTTTAAATCAACTTCAATGACACAATTAGAATAGCAAATCAAGTGGGAGAGAACTTTCTTGAAATGAGTCCCAGAACTTTGGTTTGGCATTTTTTGAAATGCTGTCTATCAGCAGGCTCTATTAGTCATCTTTGTATGATATTCTCATGGTGCCTGTTACTTGACTGGATGTGGTAACAGCTGACAAAGTTGTATAAAATAAAAAAATGTTATTCATATTCCCCAGAGACCTTTCCCCTGTAAACAGTCTCCTGTTCCATGTGCCCGTTAGTCTTGTTTCCTACAAGTGGCTCTTCAATGTTTCAATGGATGAATGGTTGAGCAGGTACCTAGGGAACAATTAATTACCTCTTAATTGCTAGGGGTGTTGACAAACAGATATACAACAAAAGTGTGTGTGTGTGTGTGTGTGTGCGTGTGCGTGTGCGTGTAACTGTGTGTGTGTGTGTGTGACTGTAGGCCATAGGCCATTATAGGTGAATAAACTTCTTACTGATGTTTATGCTATGATTTAAATGCCTGAGTGAAACCCAAAATTGCGCCTCTCATTAAATAATTAATATTCTCATCACAGTCATCAAGATGGCATTTCAATGCACAAATTTTCCAGAGTCCAACAGCTGCCAATTAGGGCGTGTTTCCTTTGCTAATATAGGCCATTGGAGAGATGTATTGCTGTGAGTGTTTCTAAAGAGACCAGTTAACCTGGCAGACTTAATGAAAGCTGATTAAAAAAAAAAATCAGCCAAAACAAAACACACAGGATAGTTCAGTCAAGTTTACTTTAGTGTGGGACAAAAGCACTGAACACACATTTTGAACCAAAACCGCTTCAAGCAGAAGCAACTGCCAAAATAAAGAAAACATGGCCATAAATTTTCATCCTTTGGTGTTTTTCTTTGTTGCGTTGCAGAACAATGTGTCAGGACTCGGACACGAATGTTTGGTTGGTTGATTTAGATGACTAAGGCTTATGGTTCAGATTATTGTCATTCTCATTAAAAAAAACCCCCAAAAAACGCATTCAGTATCCACTCATTACTTGCGGACAAGAATATCATCATTCTGGGATAAATCATTCTCATCAGGTTATAGATATTTTACCGCTGGATCACTTAGAATACCATCTTCTTTCCTGGTATATACCTTCCCCCCCCTGAGTGACTGACTGGTCCCAAAACCAACTGGTCCCAAAATACAGTCCACATCATAACAGAGGCATCAGAACCATTCACGCTGGGGGAAATTCTTTGGCCTGTAGGGTTTTTTTTTTTCATTGTATACCACATATGCGTTCCACCACATGTTGAGAACAGGATGTAGAATGACTGATTCATCTGTCCATTTGGCTTTTTTCTTTTTCTTTTTTACCATTGCTCTGTAGACCACTGTCTATGTTCTTTTCACCACTTTGTTCACAGACACACATTTTGTGTGTGTGTGTGTGTGTGTGTGTGTGTGTGTGTGTGTGTAATATGGTGTGTATGCATTGCAACCCAACCATAGTAACTCTCTTTGAAGTTCTCATTGGACTCTTCTTCTCAAAATTCCCTGTTCACTATTTTGGACTGATATGAGTTATCCGTGCAGGAGAACCTCATCTGTTTTTGCCTCGCACCTCAACCCAGTGTCTCACTATCACGGTCGAAGAGCATGTGTTTTCAGCTGCAGCTGATCCTTGTTGAGGATATTTTTTCCCTCAGATTTCCATGCCAACGTCTCAGTCTGAAACATCGCCAAGCCTTCATCACTGAGGCTACTACCAGTCGGGCTTCAAAAAATCAAAAATCATGCCTCTTTCAAAGTCAATGAAATCTCTTCTCCTTGGCATAGTGCTTAACATAATTGGTGACCAGGCTTGCCAAGTATTTTTATATATTGCTCTGTGCTCTGTGAGATGTTAATTGTTTAACTGTCTTCAGGACCACACCTGCACGGAAGCATCTGCTTTTGATCCGAGTGTTTCCTTTATTCTGGCAGTTACCTGTGGTTTAAAAGAAACGAATGTCACCAGATTTGAAGTGACAGATGACCCAGACTCTGTTTGCTGTGTTGCTGTTCAGTCACCATGGAAACCATCATGAGACACTGGTTTACATCCAAACAACCAAAATTACAGGGAGTTGTACATTCCCAATGATCATTTCCAGCTTCATGTTTACTGTCATATATTTATTTTGTTACTTACTTATCTATAGGCTGTTGGGATGAAGTTACTTATGATTCAAAATAAAAACATTAAACGTAGCTTTTCCAGTGGATGTGATGGCTTGAATTCAGTCCAGGGACAAAACAGGATATTTTATTTATGAGCCGACTTCAAAAATGTAACGGAATGAACTGCAACATCACCGTAGCAACATCCCGGTGGCTTGCAGAACGTATTTCTTGGCTCGAAACCACAGCCTTAAGAATTCAAGCAACTACTGTAGCCTCACTTCAGGACAAATTCGAAGCACTGAACCCATTTCCATCCCCAAGCCATTGTCAGCATATGCAGGCTTTTGCAAAAAGTCTAAAATAGTTAGAACGGGATGGGTCCACCCAAATTCCAACATTTGACTTTAGCGTCGGGCTAAAAAAAAAAACTCCATACTTTTTGATTGCCCAGGAGGTGCAACCTCTTCAACGAACTTTGATCTGTTTTCCAAAAAACTGTTTATGCGTGGACAATGGGCCATGAATTCTTTCAGTACCTCTTTAGTGAGTGGTAAAAGAGTGCAGGCGCGTTCTCTAGCCGCTCGCGAGATCACGCCAGAGACTCATCAGGCTAACACATGTTGTGAATGTCTTTCTCTGAATCCTGTAAAGTTGCAGTGCACACAATTACTCATCTGACTGACTTTAATGTGGAGAAGCTGGCTTCCCCTCTAAAATAACAGAGCTTTACCCAAATCAATCGCCCAAGAAATGGCCAACGTTTACATACGGGTGATTTTTAGTGTTTCTACACCTTGAGTATCGTATTACTGTGCAAACGATCAGCATTTATCAAAGTAAATGGAGAGGCTGAAATGTTCCCTTTTTATCTCTTTGTATTGCTGTTTCCTCTCTCTCGCTCTCTCTCTCTCTCTCTCTCTTTCTCTCACACACACATACACACCCACACACCTTCTCTCTCTCTCTCTCTCTCTCTCTCTCTCTCTTCTTCTCTCTTTCTCTCTCTCTCCCGCCCTCCCTTTCTTTCTGTACTGTGTCTGATTTAATCTTGAGGAAAGTTAAATTGAAGACTTGAGCTTTACTCTGGCTGTGTCACTAGGCCATCACTAGGTCCTCCTTCCTCGTGTCAGCCATTTCAGGCAGGGCCAATTCACACTGGGTCACGTTTCCCTCTGTTCACGTCTGTGCGGGGCCACTGTACTGGAAAATCACTCTGCATCAGGGGCCGAGCAGTACGTAAGAGCTGTCTGAGCATCCATCAGTCAACGCAAGATTAGTGCCCGCCATGGCGCCAACTTACCTGGCAGATTAAAGTTGGCAAACATACCGACGGGCCAGGCCAACCATGACAAATGCAGCTCGAGTTTTTGTGTGTGTGTGTGTGTGTGTGTGTGTGTGTGTGTTTCTGCATGTAGAGACAGAGTGGCAGTTGACTTGACCTTGAAATGACCTCAAAAATAAGATTTCTCAAGACAAGTCAAAAAGGAAAGTAACACTGAAAATTCCTGGACTAGTTTTTCTTTTTTTTGCGTAGATTTCTGGACTATTTGTGGTGCACATTACAGACAACATCTGGCATCCAAAGATCTTAAAAGTAAACAGCAAACTTATATGGCAAAACAGAATTAGAGGAGGAATCCCAACAAAATAAAACAGGAGTAAAAAGAGTGATGCTTGAACTGATCTTACACAAAACACACAGAAGATAAACAAAACATACGATCATTAGTAGTAGTAGTAGTAGTAGTAGTAGTAGTAGTAGTAGTGGTGGTAGTAGTATGAATCGTTGTTTTTGCTGTTGTTGTTGTTGTTGCTGCTGTTGTTGTTGTTGTTGTTGTTGTTGTTGTTGATGATGATGTTGCTGTTGTTGTTGTTGTTGTTGCATTTTGATGGGGGAATCGCAGGTATCGCAGTAGCATGTTCCACATTGTAGGGGCCATAACGGGTCTGGTTTCCTTCTTCCCTTACACTTGGGTCATACAGTAAGTCAGGGCTGAAGAATCTGAGGTCACAGCTTGAAATGTACTCTAACATACATTCTTTTGGCAGAGAGTGAGTGAGAGAGAGAGAGAGAGAGGCATGCAATAAGTTTGCTTTTGTAGTAACACACAGACAAGTCAACTTTTCACAATAATACAGTGACATATTTTAGCTAATTTTTGAGATGGAAAAAAAGTCAGCTCCAGGGATAATTATTAATAAGATTTACATAAATCCCTTAAAAAAAGAGCCACTCTAGAGAACTAGCCAAGTTCTCTGAGCTTTTTTCCCCCGTTCCTCAACTTCTCATTTAACTTCAGAAATTTGCTCTTCATCCAACTCGTTATGCTTGACACACAATTTATGGAGGGATTTTTAGAACACTGGCATCATCAGTTGCCATGGTAATAACAGAACTGTATGTTGCTCCGCCAGAGCCATGGAACTTGACACAATGTCACTGTATGAGAAAGAGGAAAGCAAAGAAAAAGTTGGTGAAAGTCTGTAAAATTGGGGGGGGGGGGGGGGGGGGGGGGGGGGGGGTGTTAAAGGGTGGTTTAAAGATACGAAAGAAAAAAAAAAGACTGGTAGATTGAGAAATGATCCAAGGGGGTGTCTTGTGGAAGCAAGCCAATATAGAGGAGTTTATTCAGAGGTCATTAATAACTTTAATTAGACAAATAACCTCAAATACGGGCACAATGTAGGAATAATCGATTGCAAATGTAAATCCATTCTGCACTGCTGGAGCCAGCAAAAAAAAACAACAACAACAAAAAAACAAAAAACAAAAAGTCGAAAAAAAACCAAAAACCAAAAAAAACAAAAACACAACAACGTTCAGCACGGAAAGAATTAATTAGGTTGGACTTCAGTCTTCCTGTGTGACTGATCTGGAGATAGACATTTATGGGAGGTTTTCCAGTGCTCTGTATTCACTTTAAATGCTCTGTCTGATCTGAGATCAGTTTGTTATCGACCACGTGTGCCGCATGTTACTGTAGATCACTGCTACAGTGATTGTGCTGTTGAATTGTTTGTGTTTTGCTTGCAGTTTTGCAACGGTTGGCCCAAATAATCATTCACTGGTGCTGTAAAGGGTCCGTTTTGTTACTGGAGGTCAGAGGTCATTGTTATTTTGATGACCCTTGCTCTGCAGAAGTACCATCATAATTCCATTTCTGTCATCCTGTCATCCGTCCCAATGGGCCATGAACAAAGAGAAAGAGAAAGAGAAAGAGAGAGAGAGACAGAGACAGAGAC
This sequence comes from Chanos chanos, assembly GCF_902362185.1. Taxonomy (NCBI): domain Eukaryota; kingdom Metazoa; phylum Chordata; class Actinopteri; order Gonorynchiformes; family Chanidae; genus Chanos; species Chanos chanos. The sequence goes on from NC_044502.1 coordinate 27,903,102, forward strand.
ACAGAGAGGCAGAGAGAGAAAGAAAGGGAGAGCGTAATCCTGTGTGCTCAGCACGTTGTCTGGCCAGTGCTGCCTGCTTGTGTACTGCTGGTGGTTTCATCATTCTCCTCATACCAGTTCAACCTGGATCTCATAAAACCTGCCATAAACGACCGCCGAAAACAGCCCTCTGCTTTCGCCTAGAGATCCTCTCCCCTGATCATCAGCCGAGTTTTTTTCTTTTCTTCTCTTTTCTTTTCTTTTCTTTTCTTTTCTTTTCCTGATTGATCTCAGAATTTAAGGAACAATGCAACAAAACCCAAAACTTCAGGTTTTCTGCCCATTGCTACTTCACACTTTAAATTCGGACATCGTCCGGAAACGAGCAGTAGGGAGGAACGGAAAACAAAGACGCGAGGCTGTTCTCTGTGGTTGGCCAAAACCATACTGTGGCGTCATTTTTGTGGTTTGGCGCATAACTTGAGAGGACATACTTCCATATCTCTGTTTCTCTCTTTCCATTTACTGAAGGAAGAGCTCTGTAGTCTCTGCCTTGTCTGTAAAGCATATACAGTTTTTTAAAAAATATATTGAATTTGAAGAAATCTTTTATTATTCACTGTATATAGGTAATGGTCATTAACAGCTACATACATGTATTCTGTTTGTCTTTCCACTAAGTCAATGTTTCTGATTTACATCAAAAGTGTCTATCTGACAGAATCTGAATGTATAAATTAAAGAGCACTGTTTGCTCTTGGGTGTTTTTTTTTTTTTTTATTTCCAACATTTGGAAAAAAAAGATGAAAAACACACCCCTCAGAGGCCTAAGGGTATTGCAGCAAGAATATTTGATATCATTTTAAAATCTACAATCTGAAAGACTCAAAAATATCTAAAAGCAAAAAGAGTCAATTTAAATAGAGGGGTTTTCTTTTTCCATTTCCAAGAGATATATTTTCCTGTAGGAAACGGGAAAATGGATTAAACTATATTTAGCAGAGAGGGGTTTTTGTGTGTGTGTGTGTGTGTGTGTGTGTGTGTGTGTGCGTGTGTGTGTGATCCTAAAAGCCACAGTGAAATGGGTCATTTTAATCATTTTCCTATCAAGCCCTTGTTAGTATTGGGTTAGTCTGTTGCAGTGGCATCCATTTTTTTTGTTCGGTTCATCAATATTAAATGCAAATCAATTTGTCTGTCCTCCATCTTTGAGAGGGAAGACTATGCAGATGTCTCGCCTCCTGTATCAGAATATCATTATTGTTTATTTCCTCCTGAATTCTGTTGCCATGGAAACCTATTTGTGTGTGTGTGTGTGTGTGTGTTCGTGTACGTGTGTGTGTGTTTGTGTTTGTGAGTGAACATTATTAAGAGTCAGCTCCTGCACTTGTCTCTTCAATTTCACTGTCAGTCTTGAGTGCAGAGAGCCGACGGAAAAGGAGTCTCTCTGTCTCTCTCTATTTCTCTCTCTCTCTCTCTCTCTCTCTCTCTCTCCCTCTCTCTCTCTCTCTCTCTCTCTCTCTCTCCCTCTCTCTCATTCCATCTATTATATCGAATGACATTCAAAGAAGAACTCAGATTTTGGCGATGTCATAAAGTAACTCAGAGTTGCGAAGTTTAACAATTTACATAAAAAAAAGTGAAAGGCATTAAAGGAATGAATGATGAGATAATACAACAATTAAAAACTTAATCTAAAAATACAATATATTAATCCTCACCTGTCTCCCTGGTAACAGAGAGAGGTAAAGAGGTGAAAAGTGCACACACACACACACACACACACACACGCACAGAAAGAGAGAGAGAGAGAGAGAGAGAGAGAGAGAGAGAGAGAGAGAGAGAGAGTGTAAAATGTCAGGTTTTTGGCTCTGGGCAGAGGAAAGGTGACCTTTCCTATTTTCTATTCCTCAGTTCAAAAGACATAGAAAGAAAGACAGTTATATAATAAATCAGGAGTAAGTGTGATGTAGTTAACTGGTCAGAGTGCCAGTCTATACATTGTACATCTGTCTAACCATGTCATATATGTTATTAAAGAGTGATAAAACTTTTCTGATGTTGTTTTGAAAATTTTCTAGAAGGATTTGTGAATTTATGTGCGTGTGGAAATTTCCACATCCTCATAAATAACTGCTTAATTAAATTCCTTCTAACACCAAGGATTTTTCCCCTTGATTTTCTGAAACAGTTAAGACAGATTCTGTTTGTTTTTTTTTTAAAAAAAAGGTTTTCCATCTAAAACTGCTCTGTCAAACAAACTGTAGCATTCTGGTTTATTTATTGAATGACTTTTCAATTTTTGATGAAGTGTTTTCAATGTGTCCCTCAGTTCCATTTTCTCGAAAACAATTCACTTAAATTCAGGTTGGACTTTGTTTAATTCTAGAGGTTTGTTCCTGGATTTACACAGACAGTGTTTATATTTTCTGTGCTGATAAGGTTCGGGGACTGATTTGATCAAATTATTATTTTATTATCTGTTTCTGTATTTCAAGGGAGAAGTTGAAATAGGGGAGAGAGAGAGAGGAAGAAAGAGAGAGAGAGAGTGTGTTAATAAGACAGTAGTTTAAGTCTGACCTTTCCCTCCAGAGACCAGAGAGAGACAGAGATTAGACAGGCCACCCCAGATCTCCACAAAGCCGGCCTGAGAACACACACACACACACACACACAGACACACACACACACACATTTGTCCTAGTATGCCAAAAACATATTGTAGTTTGTACTGAAATCAGCGTACACCAAGGTCTGGAATACTGTTTTAATATACCTCAAATGCTCAAAATACAAAACACAGCAAAACATTTTAATTTGTGAAAACAGTTTTTTATTACCTTCAAAAATTCAGTGACAATTAGTTTTTCAGCTCAGTTTAAAACATACTGAGGAGTTAAACAGTAACAGGCTGTTGCTAAAAGACAGAGTAACCTCTTCTGGACTGGGTCACGGTTTATTTTTTCACATTCGTGAGAGCATATGTGTCAAGCTCGTTTTTTTTCTCTTCCCTAATCAGGATGAAATTTGTTTAAAGCAGTCACTCATTTAGAGAATAATTAGCAGTGTTTAATCTTTCTGCTGATTGACCTCGTCCCCCTGACTTCCTGACACTACTCTCAAAGACATGTCAGCGGAGGGTTTTAACCAGCTCTCCTGTCAATCTATTAATTGCAGTCTATTCTGGGAGCAAATGAGTCTGTAATAGCATTAATTAGCCATTTGTTAGTGCAGGGGGGAGAAAAGGTAGGGCTTTGGTCATTAAGCACAAACGTGCAGACGGCTAGCTCAAGGCCAGCGCACCAACATGCCAGCATCAGGAAAGAACTGCTCAATGTCTCTCTGTGCTCGACGGCTGCAATTATACCCCAAAGAAAAAAAACATCATTTATCTTCTGAATGAGAGAGACATGGAGGATGAGAGAGAGAGAGAGAGAGAGAGAGAGAGAAAGAGAGAGAGAACACAGGTAAAAGTGAAGAGATTGCTTGGGCCTCAGCCACCTATGAAGTCCTAATCTCACAGTACTTTTCATATTTCAAAACATTTACGCCGCCGAGATATCTTAAGAGCAGACATGCATCATTTTTGCAGTTTTTTTATTAAATTTAAAACAATGTATTCTCCCTCTCTTCAGATTCAAAAACATTCTTAAATTACTTATTAAAAAAAACCAAAAAAAAACCATGAGCTGGTAGATGCTTATGATAGTCTGATCTCATAGCCTTTACTTCATGAGCTGTGTTACATCAGTGGGGAAAAATCTAACAGATGAGCAAATGTCATAACACCATGGAAATGATTATTTTAAAATGTTTGTTTAGTTGGCTGTCTTTAATGCGCTGTTACATGAGGATATACAAAACCATAAGCAGTGTTTGTGGGCCTGTGATGAAACATTGGACATGTTTAAACCCATTAAAAATGGGAAAATAAAACATCAAATATGTCCTGGGAGCTTTTACAGATTATCATCATTATTCAATGTTGTCTGAACTTTGCCTTCAACATTCCACCATCCCTGCGTGTCCAAGAAATTTTTGGTGGTTGTACCATTATGAAAATCATTATTTTATGGCGTCAAAACATCTTGGAAAAATTCTCTTTGTGTCTGTGTCTCTCATTTTATGTTTCTCTCTGTTTTGGGTTCATTGTGGTTGTGACGAATGAAACACCACTCTCTCTCTCTCTCTCTCTTTCTCTCTCTCTCTTTGTGTCATCTTCATGTGAGTGAATCTGTGTCCTCTCCTGCTGTTTTGGGGACTTTGGCAGACAGTGTAGGTTAGCTCCTCCGGGCAGGAAGAGTATTTGGAGACCAGGAGTAAGAGTTGGAGGAGAAAATGAGGAAGCCTCAGAGACTTGGGACCGGCAAGTGAAATCGTAGAGATAGGTGGTTGGATAGGGAGGTGGGGGACGATGGGGGGGAGGTGGGGGACGATGGGGGGGCGGGTGGGTTGAGGATGATTGGGGGGGGGGGGGGGGGATTCAGGGCCTGAGGGGGGAACTGCTATAATTGTGTAGGGAGTTTCACAGCTCCAATGTCCAACCTCTGGAATGTTCTCCCCCCCCCCGGGCTCAAGTAACACACTTCACGCAGTCAGCCATTTTACTCCAACCAACCCCGAACATGTTATTAACCTCAACAAACACACTTTATTAACCCCTAAACCCACCCGAAACACCACCAAGACACACTACATTAACCCTTTTAAATGTTCTAACCCAAAGTGTATTAACACCTGAACATTTCCAACACACGGCATGTTTGACCAGTCACAGAAACCAACACACACTTTATTAACCAGTAGAACTGATCCAACGCACAACATATTGACTTAAACCAATGGAACACATTTTGTCTTAACCCTTCGATTCAAAACAACTGACACCAAAACAACCAAGTCCAAAAAAAGAATGTGAAGGGAAAAAAATTGATTTTAATGTTTTTCTAGAAACAGAGTGACATTGTATTTCCAAGAAGCTAGGCTCCACAGAAGCTGCGCTAACCGTGTGCAGAGGGTATGAAATGGAGTTACAGCCCAGCTGGTACTGACACATTCGGAAAACTTTCTGGCACGTTGCTTTTGCTTATATACTGTATGTTCATGTTGTGTTGTGTTGTGGCCCTGCAGAAATAGGTCAACTCTCTACCGTCCGCTCTCATCAAGATCAGATGCATACCAGCCGTAACTTTACGCTCTGTACATTTACTGTTCCAAGTCGGAAGACAACGTTGCTTTGCTACGTGAACATCTGCTTCGACAACTTTGACAGGAGGAAAAAAAAAAAGAATCAAAGATGTTAACATGAGATCACTTTGGGATAAGCACTCTACTGAATATTGTTAATTTTAGACGAACTGGAACGGTGTGAAACCAAAATGAAGCTCAGATGGATTTTATCCGTTCACTGACAAATTGTCTTTTATTAAAAAGAAATATCAAGTCTTTTCTTTTCCTGTAGCCTAGCTCTGAAGAATGGATTTATCATTTCATTGATCAGTTTCATATTTTTACAAAAAAAAAATTGAGTATGGATTTTTTTTTTTTTGACAACAGAGAGAAAAGAATAGGAAAAAAGACGATAAATCTTCTTTCTCTCCTTAAGTGAACTACACGCTAAACATTATCTTCTTGCCAAACGATCAGCTCCCAAATCACATCATCTTTTTTTTCCCCTCTAGGCCATGATATTGAGATTTATATAACTCATACGATAACATTTTTCTTCATTCCATCATGATGTACTATCCTGACACTGCGTGATGTATGATCAGAATGTGGATTCACTATATAGTCTTTGATGGTCCTTACTGACAGTAAACTGACCCCTAAGAAATAAAAGAGAAGGTAAAAATATATGTCTTTTAGTGTTGTTGTTGTTGTTGTTGATGATGTTGATGATGATGATGATAATAATAATAATAATAATAATAATAATGATGATGACGATGATGATGTTTCTGTTCATAAAGAGTATAACTATATGAATTTTATCTTAAAACAAGTATTTGAGACTCACTCAAAATTGGTATGTGAATTTGGAATAACAGTTGAACTGAATGAGCAATGAATGTACAATCATTGTTGCATGTCCATGAATAAATCAGTCAGGATATAGCAGTCATGGGAGTTGAGACATAAGGAAAGATTGGCATTTTGGTGACGTAGGTCAGGTTGAGTACCTACTTTCTTCAGGTCTGTTTGTTTATGAGTAAGTCAGACATTTTCTCCCTAATAACTGTTTCTTTAGGCTTTCTCTGTTAGATCTGAGTTCAAGATTCTTGCTTAACTGCTCCAAGACAGCTTTTGTTGTACAAAGACATATTCAGTTACAGCTCAACAGAATGGCTTTGTGAGTTTATGTAAAATGACTAATGAAGACTTCACCAAAGCTCGAAAAATGGCTTGTGTTGGATACTGTAAAATACCATGGGAAACGTTAGAGCCTGACACGACTACCATGTTATGTATGTGTGAGATTTCAGAGCAAAGCATAGCATGTCATTTAGCTTCTCCCAGCTGCTGTGTCCAATTCTCTCAGCCCACACACACACACACACACACACACACACACACAAATACACCCCATGAGCACTCACACATACACACACACACACACACACACACATAAGCACACACACATGCATACACACAATCTCTCACACACACACACACACACACACACACACATACTCATACTCTGCAGACAGACATAGGCACACACGCGCACACACACACACACACACACACACACACACACACACAAGTGTACACGCTTCTGCGCTCCCTTAATCAGTCTATATGATTTGACAGAGTGACAATGACACACAATATCCAGCAGTGTTATCCTATTGGATTTCCCATAGGAGACCCTCATGGTATTGCAAAGGCTTTTATTCCCACCAGCCTAACACACAATACAAGCCGTGCTATGGCCTCTGAGCCCCCATGAACCACACCAGTCCCCGAACAATCATGCTCTGTCTGCTAGTTTAGCTAGCGCAGCATTCCCTATAGTCAGCGCTGTATGTCCAATACACATTCAGCCATTTTAACTCCTATGAATGTGTTCTTGTTTTATTTCCCACATTGCACATCTATCCACCCACCCACCCACCTACACACACACACAAGCACACGCACACACAAACACTTACAAACACACACTCACCTACACACACACACACACACACACTCACCTACACACACACACACACACACACACACACACACACGCACAGTGCCTATACCCCATTCTAAATTTCCCCAAGGTAACACACACGGTGAAGTACCCTTCCTACGACCTTTGCTGGTCTTGGTCTGATTCCTCCATTCCCTGAGACCAAGCCCTGCTTAACACATTCCACTAACGTGCTTCACCTGTTTGTGCACGGCCGTTTTTATCTCCCTGTCCAAGCCCAAAGCAGACGCCCTAAGTATCTTCCCACAGCGTCTGCAGGTTGTTATTCGGCGGGGCGCGCGAGTGCTGGTCACCCAAGCAGTGAGAAGAGAATAGCAGCTTTGCTACGGCCGCTAAGCTAGGGATCTGACTCACGGAGCGCTGAGAGTAGCTTCACTTATCACCCTTTTTCTCAGAGGAACACACTGCTTCACCAGAACAATTCACTCTTCTTTTCCCTATAGACACCTATTCAAGCAAAACTGGAAAACGACGCTACAGCATAACCAAAACTTCTTGCCACACTGGCCCTATTCTTTAAAGGTGACAACTGCAGTGCACTATGGGAATAACATACTTGAGGGTTCTTTGTCTACTAGAAGCCTTCTCATTGTATTGTTTTTAGTGACGCGCTGTACATGTGAAGGTTAATCTATACATCTTCTGAATTCAGTAAACATGTCAATCATCCTCAATTCCATCTCATCTGCAATGTGTTGTTTGTAACCACGAGCAGAGACATTAGCCCAACAGAAACCTCTCTAAGTTCCATCTTCTCTTTAATATAGCACTTAGACTGTGTTAAGTTATTCAGGTATAAATATTCATAATGTATAATAAATGAGTTTTCTAACCTTAGGAATTCTATTAATTCCATAGGTCTCTGTTCTTAACCATTAGAACGACATAATGATACTTGGAGCTGCAAGCGACACTCCAGGGTTTTAATCTTAAACTGCCCATAAGGATGCAAAATGGCCTTTAAGTAGTGCTAGAGGTTACAAGGACACTCAGCGATTATGAAGCCAATAGATCAGGCGACCTGACATGACGCAGTGACTCAGTTATTACAGTTTGAAATTTGTCCAGTATTTTTCCATAGGTAGCGCTAGAGAGTAGTTAAAAGTGTTATCTGCTTGGTCTGATGAGTGAAAGGATCCTATGATTTAATCAAAACTGGACACTGCATTTAGCAGCTCACTTCCTATTTTGCATTTTCTCTACTTCTATTTGTCTTTTTGAAACAGCTACGTAGTTTACAAAAGGACCTTTTTTTTTTCTTTTTTAACAATTTTCAGTGAATATGCAAATCAGTAGCACTGTTATGTTGACTGGACAGTTGATGCAGAGGTACAAGGCTTTCATGTTTTATAAGGTTTAAGGAACACTTAATTATGAGTACATGTGATGTCATTGGTAGGAAGTGATGTCATTGTATTGTAGCATAGGTGGCGCTGGAGAGCATGCAATAGGCCCACCTGCATAGTCATAGACCAATGGGAAATATGTCTATAAAACTTCAGTGTCAAAGGTCATTAGAGACAAAATGCAAAACTGGCTTGCCCTCATTCCTTAATACATTCAAACAGTGACCTTTTTTCAGTTTCTACTGGAATGGTATATTTAGCAATTTCTGACACTGGTCTTGTGCCCACATAGAAATGTCATTAAACCATTAATACACTCTTTATTTTTACTGCCCCGCTCACCTACAAACTGAAGCACACATTACCTAAATCAAAGCCAAAATAAAAATGTAATTAAAAAAACAATACCCTGCAGCTTTGAACTTGGCTGTGAGGTCTATAACATCAAGGGATTTACTTGATGTTATAGACTTTACTTACTATAGAGAGTCTATGGCATTCGTTTATTCCAGCTGCATGGGAATTTTTACCATGAACTTTTTGTTCTTCATACTGATGTTGGATTTTACTGAAATATTTCTTAATGTACCTCATTAAATGATAGGATGCTGAGAATCATATGCATTTCTCTTCACAGTAAAACAAAGAATCATTGAGAAACCATCTATTCATTCTCTGCCATCCGTTTTCACCATGTATTCTTTTCCTTCCCTCACACTAACACTTGATATCATTAACTTTCATGACTCAGACACTCAATCAGAGCGCAGGGAATCGGAGCAGAATGATCACTGTCTCCAACACGCCTGCATTCTGGAAAATTCTTCTTTAAGCGAGTGCATGTTAATGATGCAATGAGACGGCCTGTTTGAAGATGTGTGGCTTTCTGAAAAGGACTGTAAAATAGAGGGGGGGGGGGGGGGGGTGTAAACAAAACAGAAACACCCACAGCCTTGGCTCCTCCTCATTTACTAGAATAATCATTTTGTAGACATTATTTGACAATATTTGCATGCTGAACAGTCATCCTTTCTAAAATAAAGTTTAACTAAGATTTTCATATTTCATATGTATCTATCTCTGGGTTTTTTTCTCTTTCTTTCTTTTTTTTTCGCACTGTGAATAATGAGAAAAGCCTCAGGCCAAGTTTTAATGAACTTTTGCATTTAAATGATTTCTGTTGCAAGCGTGATTATAAAGAAGCAAAGAGAATGTTCACACAAAACCGTGTGTAGAATCTCTGCAGCACCAAAGCGAGAAAAATCCATAGCTTATGACTAGTGACATTTAATATAGGTCTATTTTATGTACAAGGCCCAAATACCCTGTGCTCTTTGCAACAAAAATTCATAATTTTTATGAGTTCTGGGCTGTAAGACCTTTTGGTATTACGTATGTATCTCCAACACAATATCTTGAATCCCCCCCTCTCTCTCTCACACACACACACACACCATAATCTTTGAAAGAAAGGATGAGTAAAGATATGAAATCAAGACATGTTTCTAACCTCCGAAGGCGTGTTTTTAATGGCTAATAAAAGCCAAACATGTTTGTTCTCAATAAAGGTTAAGATATAGCTAAAGTCTAAATGTTACGGAATTCAAGGAAAGTTTGACAACGGCTTTAAACAGAGCCTTGTGCACTGTCCAGGTTCATATGCTTCCCTGGTCTTTTACACACACTATCAGAGAACTTTTCAGGTCATTGACACAGGGCAACTGATTGTTTGAGTGTATGTCTTTATTTCTCAATCTCACCACATTCCTATCATTGTTACTATAGTACTTCATATTACTTACATATTCATGTTCACTTTCACATCAGCAAACCTATTTAGTTTTATACCAGCTGAGCTTCTCCTCAGTGGAGATCAGGGGACAGTTTTCTGTCATGTATGTAACTTAGGGTCTGCTCCCCTAAAACCCATGACGTTCATAAACGCAACATGTCAGTTCTGCTCAACTCAGACTGAAATAACATTAGTGTAAGCACAAACTCATATATACACCCACACACACACACACTTGCACAAAGAGAGAGAGAGAGAGAAAGAGAGAGAGAGAGAGAGAGAGAGAGAGAGAGAAAGAGAGAGCGAGAGGGAGAAAGAGAGAGCGAGAGAGAGAGAATATTATATAGTTTCTGGGAACACGCAATGAAGATAATTTGGTATGATGGTAATGCTTCCCATAGCCCGAATGCTACTGCACTGTGAAACAATAACAATATATTACAAGACTTGGAATATGTGAGCGTGAGTCTGGTAACATTCATCTGCGCCACTGTCAAAAAAAAAAAAATGAAAAGCTGGGTCAACTTAAAATAATACAACAACTTACATTAAGCTCTTTTGATCAAAGGCACAAAAGTTTCTTCTGAAAAGTCATTAAGTAAGTTGCCTCATAAATATAAGATGACTTAAATTTTATTTTGTGCACTGTCTGAAACAGAACTTATTTAGTAACATACTGGAAGTCTATAACATATTGCTACCTTTAGCAATATGTGCTAAAGGTAGCAATAAGTGCCAAACTTGGTATTTTACGATATAAAAATGAAAGCTCCAAAACTGTGTCTTATTTCTCTTGTCAGAAACTCTGACTGAAGAGAAAAAAAGAAGAATGACCGAATACGTACTCCCTGTTGTTTTGATGGAGGCTATTTTGGTAACTACCTTCCCCCTATTGCTGAAATCATTAGCTGTAGCCTCTGTCCCACAGGAAGCAGAGCCCCAGTATCACAGCCCTTTCTATCCAATTAAGATGAGTCTGCGGAGGGGGCTGGGGTGGGGGATGGGGGTGGTGGGTGTCTGTATGGGGGGGGGCTGAAGGGGATCGAACGGACAGTATTGTGTGTGTGTGTGTGTGTGTGTGTGTGGGGCGGGGGGGGGGGGGGGGGGGGGGGGGGGGAGCAGGGGCTGGAGGGGGTTTAGACGGACAGTAATATTATCTTCGTTCTGCCAAGAGCAACAACATGCAACGGCTGGTCCAAATTACGGAGTGCAGCTTTGCTGTTTAAATACTGCCAACAGGAAGGCTTATGACTGAACAATTACCATTCTCAAACTGAATTCCTTCACTGACAGAATGGATGACTGCCTAACTACTGTTTCTGCACCTGCTCAACCTGTGCTCCTATATTCTTAATGCATGTCTATATACGTCTGTGTGTGTGCATGCACAAGTGTATGATGCATGTAAGCATGGACGTGTATGCATGGATGTATATGTGTGTGCATGTACATGCGTACTTGTATCCGTGCGAGTGTGCGTGTGCGTGGGTATGTGCATGTCTCTGGAACCCTGGTTCAGTCATAATGTATGGTAATGGAATATTTTGATTCATCAGAATTTAAAGCAGTTGAGATTACACAATCAGACAACAACTCATCCATCACCAGCTGCATCCCAATGAGTGTATAACCTCATTCCGATTCTGCTAATACACAAGCGCCTATTGCACCAGCCCACTCCCTGTGCTCCCGACTCCCAAACAACAAATCAAAAAGTCCAGACCTGCTGGATGTAATTGTCTTACATTTGCTGCATTTATTGGCCTCTTACTCTTCATCAAAGATGAGATGAAAGCTGTTCTACAGTCTTTCGTCCTTCAGAGAGAGAGAGAGAGAGAGAGAGAGAGAGAGAGAGCTTTGCAGCTGGTAGCAGTTATGCTAAATGGACGTTAAATTGGTTTTGCTTGTCCTGTTGGATAAACAACATGTCGCCGTGGAAGTCACAACTCCGGACCTCATTATAGGGTAGGGCAGTGGATGATTACCGGTCGAACCTGAGAACGATTTGTGGAAGTGCATTCACACTCTGTTTCACCGTTTTCAGCGGCTAATTAACGAAGCATAACATAAGCAGACCCACCATTTGGCCACAACAGACCCTCACATATCACCTCCCCCCCCTCCCCCCCAAAAAAAACCTAGGTCTTAATTTCACTAATAAGAACTGAGAGTGAGACATTTTTTTGGAGGTCGATATTAAACGTTTACCAGGTGGTAGGAGTGAATTGCTGTGGGAGGGAAATGGAAAATAACTGTTATTAATCAAAATGCTAAACAATTATTGTCACCCATACCTCTCTGCTGGAGCAGACCCGGGGATGCTAAGATGCCTCCCCGTAAGAAAACCCCTGAGCCTGGGCTGGCTTTCGTGAGGAACACCCCTACTTCCATTATGCATAAAACAACACTGTGAAAAGCCTTTTTTGTTTAATTTTGGAATATCAACCGTTTTTAGGGAATAATTTATAATGATGGTGTGTTAAAAAAAAGAAGAATAAGAAAGAAAAAAAAAAAGAAAAGAAAAATTGGACGTTCCCTGGAAGCCTCCACCAATCAATGTCATCTTCTGTATATAACAGCCATTCAAATCACTATGTATGCCTACCTGCTTCAGAAAACCTTCAGAGTCCTCTACATGCTCCTTGCTATAGTATATTGTTTTACTGTCCAGGGAAGTGGTTTTAGGGCTCATGCCAGACCTCCTACCAGGTTTCAAACCAAAGACTGTCATCAAAAGCACAATCATGTATTATTTTCTCCCCTTGAAAATTAAAACGATTAAACCACAGTTGCATGCTATTCCTATGCAGCATGATCGTCAAACATGCTGAAAATCCTAAAAATTCGATTTGATTTTCTCATTAACAGGCTAAAATTCCGTGGTTTGACAACTCTAAGACACACACTCACACACACACACGCAAACACTTGAGGGCGTAATATATTCAAAGCTACATCCCAAGGTCGGGGTTCGGCCGTGTGCTCTGACAACGCATAATCACATTGCTTAAGAGATCTGGAGAGGACCATCAACTGCCACTGCTCTAACGGAACCTGACGGTTTATTTACTTCTTACTGATACTGCCATTTCCTGCAACCAAACCAATACCCAACATAAAGGGAGAGAGATTTAAATCGAGAGAGAGAGAGAGAGAGAGAGAGAGAAACCATCAGTGTCAAACTAAGACAGGACTACCTGAGGCTTGGGACACACTATCAATATCCTGCTAACCTGTAACATACACTTAATTATTGGCGATTCCCCAAAAGCTAGCGACATACCACAGTAACAGCCTGTTTAAACAGTGTCCTGCTAAACCGCCAAACGCCTCACAAATAGCCTACAATATAAAAACGCTAAGAATCCACACCAACAAGGTACTAAGTGTCAATATCCTTCAAAACAAAGGCTGGTACTTTACCCACCCACTACAAACTACAATGCAAGCGTCTTTTATTTCACGCTTGTGACACCAGACTATATTTATGTTTTGACGGCGTGTCACCACTACGTAAGTGTCTTTTCTCCCGGCTAAACACGCATGAAGAGCGATATCACGACGCAGTCAATTCCAAAGGCAAACTCCAATAAATGTACTATAAACAATAAAAAAACAGGAATTACCGCCATCCCAAAACGGTGTTTAGTCTAATGGAATGGGTCGCCGCTGGAGTCCGACGACTCCGACACCGTGATATTGCCTTGTGATTGATGGCCTGTTTGTCCGTAATGTTTTGGAGGAGTCGCTCTGGGAGCCGTTTAACGTTCCCTTCCGAGATATGCCAATAAGAAAGCAATATTTCTGCAATCCTTCTCAATAACTCCTCTGTTGGGCTCGTACTAGGCTTTATTGAGCTATCATTATTGAGGTTTGCGGAAAAAAACAACAACACAAAAACCCCCTCTCTCACTCACTCGCTGAAAGTCCATTTTTTCTGGGTAAGTGGATAAAAAGCATCTTTGCTCATTCAGAGCGGCAGTAAACGTTCTTGGACAAAGTCTTTATTCTCTGTTCTGCCTTGCAGTTTTATGACTGACAATAGAGATGCACTCACTCAGTTATTCAAGAGGAACAATAGCTTTGTATGACTGAGCACACAGTTTATACACACGCTCTCTCTCTCTCTCTCTCTGTCACCTCATAAAATCTGACCTACATAGTACATTTACTCCCAATGTCATTCTAAAATTTGCGAAACTTTTGGAGGAGCGAAAAAAATGTTTTTGCACTAAAAAAAAAAACCTTTGGAGAACAACTCAATCTTTATATACCCTCAGACAGTGTTGATCTGTGTTATAGTTCACTTCCAGCTCAAATTCACAACAAAAAGAACATCATTATAGTCCATCATGTGTTTGCTCTGTCCGCTGTCAAATCTCCCAGACAGGGAACACTATTATATACCAATCAGACTGGTCCACATGCTTCACAAATCTCTCAGGAGTACATATGAAAGACAGAGGGAGAGAGAAAAAGATAGAAAGGAGGAGAAGTACTGATTAATGACCGTCAACTTCCCGCAGACACAAATGTGCACACACACACACACACATCCATGCAGATGTGGATGTGTGAGTGTAAAGAATGGAATCTTTTCTTGGCCTTCTTGATGAATAACAGTTATAGCGTATAAATCACCTCTGGCCCCTGAAACAAGTCCTATACACACGCACACACACACACACACACACGTTCCCCTACTCTGCTGCCAAACACAGATTATTATTTTAGGACATATTTGGCTAATCAGGTCTCCCTTGCCACCCACACACTCTCAGATTAATACTACGGGCAGAGGAAGCCACTCATTGCTGGGTCTTAACAGAGCTTGTGTGGATGTGCTGTGCTTTATATAGGCCAGATACGCCACTGCAACAACACACAGTCTCACTGTGCCCGTAATCAACCGCAGATATTTGTCCTCTGCTGAACAGGAATTAGACGCAAGATTAAGACACACAGAAGTATTCATGTTACACGAGTACTCACGCACACGCTCAAACACACACACACATGGACACACATATACGCACACACATGTGCGCAAGCATGGACGCGCGCATGCACGCACGCGCACACACACACACACACACACGCACATATACAGACACAACATGGCAACCTGAACTGGCTGTGTATTCTCAGAGAGGTTCAGAGAGACTGTGTCGGTAATGAAGATGAATGGGTAGAGCCAGCCCTCTTCCACCTCTCTCTCTCTCTCTCTCTCTCTCTCTCTCTCTCTCTCTCTCTCTGGTGTTCTGAAACAGGGCACACACAGCCCCTGTACCAGCAGGCTTGCGTCAACCAACACTCGCCAAGATCATCTCTCTCTCTCCCTTTGAAAGAAGGATTAATTCATTTTAAATGAGTGCAGAGTGGGTTGTAGAGCCACATATGAAGACTGCGTGATGAATGAGTCCTGGGACACACTGCCCAGCGTTTACATTTTAGGGCGATTCATTCACTGCCTAATACAGCTCTCTTAAACACAGACTCTGCTAATGTCACACCCCTGAGAGAGGAGGAACGAGAGGGAGGGAGAGAAAGAGAGAGAGAGAGCCCCAACATATTCATGGTTTCTCATGCAACAGACAGGCATGCATGCACACGCACGCACACACACACACACTCACATACACATGTTTTACAATTAAATGAAGGTGGGGCGTTAAGTATCAGAGTGGAAGTCTTCTGACTACGACTCCCCCCGGTGGACAGGTAAGGCAACACATCCAGCGAACACGTTGCAGGATACAGTTTAGAAAGGAAGACAAAGAGATTTAATGCACTTGTCGAAACTGTACGAAGTAAAAGGGCTCAGAGTTTGTCAAGGTGACAGGTTAGCTGACGTCATCAGGGAACCGCTGAGGAGTTACAGTCTGACCCTCACACACACACACACACACACACACACACACACACACACACACACACCTGCCTGCCTGCTGACACTGCTAAACAAAAATAACAACTGCAGGTCCTGTTAGCCTGTACTCGTGTATTCCTGAGACATACACACACACACACACACACACACACTATTCTCTGTGTTCCACACTCTGGTAATATGTAACAATACAGGATTTGTATCTAATGCTTTGATGAACATGTATTTTGCCGTTAAGTAATGGTTAACTTGTAATAGTTCTATGATTTTGTGATTCTGTGCTAGTTCACATCAATCAGGGCTTGCAATGAGACAAATCTACTATAAACTATAAATATTTTATACTATAAATATTTTGGAAATGATTCTTTTATTCTAAATTGATTCATCTTGAGTTCATCATATGTAATTAAACGACTGCAACAAGCAACATTTGGAAGCCATTTGCTGCAGAAAATATATTGTAAATGTATAATGTATTAATACAGCTCAAAACAAAGTGTTGAAGTTTCACAGCGAGAACCTTTAAAAAAAGGGAAAAAAGACAAAAAAAAATGAATGTAAACAAAACAGCATCAATTGTCTCATGAGATTAAAATGAAAAAAAAAAAACTTTCTTTCTCTCTCTCTCTCTCTCTCTCTCTCTCTCTCTCTCTCTCTCTCTCTCTTTCTCTCTCTTTTATTTAGATCCTACAATGCATCCACCCCTGGAGCGTGTGTGTGATTGTAAATAATGATAAATGGCAGTTAATGCAAGGGGAAAGTTTGATATTCTATCTTGCTAGCTGCAGGCCTGGTAACAGTGTATAATTGATACTATCTCCCAGGATGTGTTGAATGATTAATGTGTACACAAGCTAGTGAGGTGCAGTCACAACAAAAGGATCGGGTTGCAGCTTTTAAAGGCCTTTATGACTCGTAACTTCAGGGCACGCGGCATAATGGAGCACATTGTTCCGTGTGACTGCTAAAATTAAAGTGTTTCTGTAAAAGAGAAAAAATAATGCAACAACATTCTGTATCTTCATAAAATTGAATGTGTCAAAGATGATAACTGTGTACTGTTTTTTCATTGCAGTCTGGGTAAAAGATAGAAAGAGAAAGAGAGAGAGAGAGAGAGAGAGAGACAAAGAGAGAGAGAGAGAGAGATAGTGAGTGATAGTGAGGGGGGTAGAGTGAGTGGGAGACAGTGAGTGAGAGAGAGGCAGAGAGACAGAGTGGGACAGAGAGAGAGACAGAGACAGAAGGAGACTGAGTGAGAGAGAGAGAAAGAGAGTGAGAGAGAGAGCGAGAGAGAGAGTGAGAGGGAGAGTGAGCGAGAGAGAGAAAGAGAGTGAGAGAGAGAGCGAGAGAGAGAGAGTGAGAGGGAGAGTGAGCGAGAGAGAGAAAGAGAGTGAGAGAGAGAGAGAGAGAGAGAGAGTGTAAGTATTAATGACATGAAAGAAGAGCAGAGGGAGAGGTTGCAAGCTCTATTTCTTCAGGAGTGTTTGGAAAGGAAACACAGCTGGAGCTCTCTAATGAACGCTGATCAACTATCCAAACATTTAGCTGAGATTCACTCTCAAAATATTAACTTTAAAATAGACACATATATCTGCTTTATTGGCTCTCGCTGGGCTCTGTACGCCCATTGAGTTGAGCTGAGTTAGGTTTGTGAATTAGCATTTCCACGTCCGCTCCGAAGATACCAACAGATTTAGAAGCATGTGGGAGTTGACTAGGGCCGAAAAGATCCGAGAGGCCCTCCAAAATTCCCACAAATGAATCAGGTACTTGTCTGTTTTAATGAGTAAATTTCATCTGCCATCCGTGAATGATGAGGAAGGGTCAGAAATTATGATTGGCACTCCAAACCTACTTAATCCACTCAGGATATTAATCATTGTGAAGTACTCGTAGAGTCTAAGCCGTAAGGAAACAAAAAGAGATTGTTTTGATGAGAGTGCTGGCGTTCTGTCATTAGTGCATATGGAACATTTCTCAGATACTTGACCGTTTGAACAAAGTTTACACTTCAGTCTTACCCAGTGTCTCACTGGTGTTACTGGTAAGTTTACTGTTGGTATGGTGCATAAGAGTGCAATATAATTTTCCAAGGTCACAGCTCACGTTCTCCGGTTTCTGATGCGTCTCTGTGTTTTGACTGGGATCCACTGGCCCGGCCTGTCATATAATCTCCGCACTGTCACTGTTCAGCTGCACGGAAAGATCCAGAATTCAGCTGCTCAATGAGAGAGAAACACAGAGACGCTTCACAAGAGGGAAGAACTGTACGCTCCTTGTGTCTCTACTCATAGATTTACTCGCATTCTTGCAAAATTCTCAGTATTGCTATGTGTCCAGAAATGGTTTTCGAATCCAAATCAGAATGGTAAATCAAACAGTAGTGTTTATCATTGATGTTATTCTGGAAAATTCCTTCTTTTAGTGTTGAATCAAAATAATTCAGTAGATAGCTACTTTTCAAATATAGTGCATGTATGACTCTGCATGTGTGTGTGTGTGTGTGTGTATCCTACATATTGTTGTAATCTCAGTTCATTCCAGTGCCAAAGCTGTACAGGACACAGGGGTGATTAATTGTCTCCAGGTGTCCGTCTTCTGTTCTTATGCCTCATTTCCAAGACAGAAAGAAAAGAGAGGGAGAGAACATTTTTACCTTAATGTCACATAATGTGATTTCAACCACTCATCCTGTATGCATTTCTGTAAGTGTCCTTACAGTGGATTTAAAAAGAAAAAAAAAAGACCAACAAGTTGGGGGGGGTGAAAAAAAACCCTTCACTTAGACTTCATGGCCTGGTTTTCACAATGCCTAGCACTTCTGGGCTGCATTAAGGAGTCTGCACTCAGGGAGGAAAATTTGGTCCAGGACTAGACTTGATCCTTTTTCTGAGAAACCGTTCCCTTTTTGAAAGAGTCTGACTTTTGACTGTCATTGTTTATAAATTGTTTTTTTTTTCCTCAAAAAATATTGAAATGTCATAGAAAGACTAGAGGAGAGTGATGTCAGGGGGAAAAAACAAGTCGAGTTGCCGCTGACCGTAAGAAAACCGGAGGGCTTTTCAGCCCCTTAGGTACGGGTAATCTTCAAAGACTTTCCTCGTCCTTACACATGTTTCCCTGTGTAAAAAAGATTACGCATGTACAGCATATTTCTAGAATAATCCTGTCCCACTCACCGATGGCTGAATCCGAATTCTGACCATCATGTTTGTTTTTAGCAAGCATTAGTGTGTGCGTGTGTGTGTGTGTGTGTGTGTGTATGAGAGAGAGAGAGAGAGAGAGAGAGAGAGAGAGCGAGTCTTTAGTGGGCATTGACCTAGTTCTTACAAAGCTTTTAAAGGAAGAGAAAGGGGAAAACACACACACACACACACACACACAACAAAACGGGTCATACAGAATTAACACAACTTAGATCATATCAGATTTAGTTAGCATCTCCCCGAAGCGACATACACACACACACACACACACACACACACACACACACACACACACACACACTCACACAATAGCTTATGCTTATACAAACTTGCATAGCCACTCCTTTAAAGGCCAGTACTTTTGGTTGGAGAAGTGTTTTTATTTGTTTTTGGAAGCTCAGGCCCCCTGGGTGTTGGGCTAAGCAGCCTGCCAAGGTTACTGACTCTAGGGGATGTCTGAGTTGATCTGATGGAAAGGAATTAACGTCTCCCTGTAAGAGACTTTACGTTTGTACCCTGGGCAATCTCAGACACACACACACACACACACACACACACACACAGTTACACACTCACACACACAGACTTAAACAAACAAACACACATGTGCACACACACATGCATACACACACATACATACATGCACACACAGTGCATATGCAAACACACACACATGCATGTACACACACACACACACACACACAGTTACACATGCATATGCAAACACACACATACACACACACACACACACACACACACACACACAAACACTGTTACCCCTGATTACACTCGCAGCTGGGGGTTGAAGGTCACACTGGGCTCCATCTTGTCGCCAGAGAAGGAAAGTATGTCACAGTGGGGAGAGAGAGAGAGCGAGAGAGAGAAAGAGAGAGAGTCGAAAGAGGGAGAGAGAGAAAGAAAGTACAGAAACTGGGGCAAAGACTGTATGAGTCAGCATTATGTCATATCTCTGCACAACCCACACAGACATTACACACACACACACACACACACACACACACACACACACACACACACACACACACAATCTACAGTGCCCAAATATTTGTAACACAGAAGCTGCACGGAATTCTTATAAATTTCCGTGATGCCATTAGTTACATTAGCTTGGCATGCATGTCTGATTAAAGTCAATTAGGTAAATCTGCTCCAAGTTTGTTCTTTTTTTATTTTTAGTCACGTTCCATTTTACCAAGATAAGTACCTAAGATGTAAGCCCTTGAATGAAAGCTTGAAATAAAGTCTGTTGTTTGTGAATGTTGAGGAATTTAACATAAACAGAAGAAATGGCAGAGTGGCCGTCTTTGGCAGTCAACACAGACCTCCGATGCTGCTTGGATTATCTGCCTCATAGCCTCTCCTACCCCAGAGGAATGACAGCAGTGTGTGTGTGTGTGTGTGTGTGGGTGGGTGGGTGTGTAGTAGAGATTCAGGTTGGAAAAGAAAGAACAAGAAGGAGAGAGAGAGAGAGAGAGAGAGAAGAAGAAGAGAGAAAGAGGCAGAGAGAGAGAGGGAGAGAGAGAGACAGAGAAAGAGAGAGAGGGAGAGGGAGAGAGAGAAAGAGGGAGAGAGAGACAGAGACAGAGAGGATGACTGAAACTGGTCAGGTAAGAGAACTCTGCAGAGTAGTCCAGAGAGTGAGAATGAGCTGACAGTGCAGTCAGCTAAATGTACACTGGGTTTAATGGTGAGGAAAATGAGACACAGTGGAAATGGAACCAGACTCAGGATGAACTGAGAGAACAAAAACTAGAGGGCATGAAACTGAGAATTTAAGCGATTTCATTCCAGCATTTTCTTTCACAATAACAGTGACAGATAATATATTCATGCTCTAAAAGAAAGAAGCTTAAAAAAAAGAAAACGATGAAGAGAAGAGAATAATAAATGAGCATTTCCTTCCGTTCTTAGAATTTTGAGATTTAAAAAAGAACACTATGCCGCGGGGTTTAAAGAGAAATGATCATCAGGTCAGAACTCAGAGCGGAGGGTCACAGAGTCACAAATATTTTTTAGACAGCCTTTTATTCTGCTTTCTAAGCAGCTGACAAACAGACGCACACATTCATAAGTACAGACAGACATGCACACACGCACACACACACACATCTATCTATCTATCTATCTATCTATCTATCTATCTATCTATCTATCTGTCTATCTATCTATCTATCTATCTATCTATCTATCTATCTATCTATCTATCTATCTATCTATCTTATCCAAATTGAATGGGTGGAGCTTTCATTAAATAATAAATACTACTGATAAACAAAGGACACACACGCACACACACACACACACACACACATGCATCATAAAGTTGATGAGTCCAGTCTGGTTCTGGAACAGTCTGTGGCATGGAGTACAGGATGTAGCTGTTACAGTCTTCTTAGTGATGAACTATTTGTGTTTTGGCCTTGTGTTGTTTGTCTTTTCAAGAGACCAGTTCTGACCCTATTGACCTCAGAGATGGTGTTACCATCTTGGATGAGGTCACATCAGACAAAGTTTTCAGAGCAGTTTACACTGATGGCATTGGTCTTGAGGGAACTCTTCAAGGTGTCCTTGGAATTTTTTCTTTCTGCCCACTTTGTGCTCACACACACACATGCACACGCACACACACACACACACACACACACATGCACGTGCGCGCACACACACACACACGCACGCACGCGCACGCACACACACACACACAAAGTGCTATTTTCCAGCTCGCTAAAGAAAATCTGCTTGGGGAGACGAGAAGTGGGCATCCAGGTCATGTGATCGCTCCATCTGAGCTGTCTTTTTCACGAGCAGTGTGTGAACACTCTGCATGTTACAGCCGCTGAATAATGCAGTCTCAGGGATTCAGCACTGCCACTGGAGTCTCAGGAGCTTCCTCAGACATGTCAGATGAAAGTGGTTCGCTTTCCCTTGCATGTCTCTGTCAGACCGTCCAGGTTTTTCACAGGCATATCTAAGTGTTGCTAAAATGACTGTCTGGTAAACCTTCAGTTCAGATGCTTGTTTGATGTCAGTCCACCCCCACCCCCCCCCCACCCACACCCCCTTTACATGCTCAATCTTGCAGATGGCCACTGGTTGCACTAACCAGTGCACAAATCTGTTTTTGTCATCATCAGTGTGGAAAGTGGTGGAACGAGGTGCTTACAAAGATAATTAAGCTTGTTCACGGCCGATTTCGCTCTTTTGTAGAGATGCTTTTGACCCATACAGGGTTTGCTGTGGCAGATTGGTACACAATGTCTGTTTTTTCTTCATCTGTGCCGACCCTGATTTTGTCGGAGACTGAAGAGGAGCGGTCCATGGACGGAAGGTCAGAGCGTGAAGGTCAGGTGTGAGGTGTACGGTCATCTGCAAACAGGAGATAACAAACAGATCTTTTCAACACCCTGGATATACCTTGCATCCCCCTCAAGTTTGTGCAATGTCCCCTCAACATGATAGATGAAGTTTAATCTCAGATGGTCACCTATGAAAGAAGCCTGCAGAAAAAAAAAAAAAACCAATTCATACTGAAGGAGGTAGCTACTGGTCACTCAGCACTCAGTCAATGCCTGAGAACTACTCTGAGGAACTGGTCTTGTTGATTTTGTACACCAGCCGACATGCTAACGGAGTAGCTCCACCATCGTGATGAATTTGTCTGGCCGCTCATACTTCGCCAAGGTTTTCTATAAGGTTCTCTGGCTGATTGTGTTGAAAGCCTCTGTCAGGTTGACAGGAGCGACATACAGGTCGATCTTTCGCCCTTGGCACTGCTTTTGAAGTTGGGTAAAACTGAACACGCTGTGTCAGTGGTTCCACGGTTCCATGGATATTTCTTTTTTTTTTTTTTTTTACAAAGCTTTTACCAGCAACTGACGGTAAGCTTGTCACAGACATGTCGACTGGCCGCCTTTCCTCTCAGAGAGGTGGATAATCAAAGCATCTTTGAACTCATGAGGAATGGTTTCTCTGTCTCCACAGCTTTTCAACTAAACAAGGCCCTCCCGCCTTGTATATTTCAGCTGATGTTGCATCAGTTTCCAGACCTTTCCATGATGAAAAGGAATAGCTATTTTGGTTTCGTCTGGTGTGGCTGAGGTCATCTAAAGACGGGTTCGAGTGCAACTTGTGTCAGCCCAGCCACATTATTAGATGTGGTCCAAGTGAGGACTACATAGAATAGGATTATGTCCTTTTTGTAAGACCAGCGAGTTTCCACCTGCAGACAGAAGACGTGACATTCCTCTGGGATGTGGGTCATAGATAGACTCGAGTGTAACCTTAAAACCCTTGATGCTGCTGCTGATGTGTGTATACAACTGAACTTTCCCTGCTTTTTGACCACCAGGTATCCTGCGTGCCTCACGGTTTGAGTTCAACAACCGTTTTCGATGTTAGCGAAAACCTTTATTCCTTGACTTAGAGCTTTCAACATTCAGGTATGCAGACAGTGTCTCTAGTCAAAGAATACCTGAAGTTCTACATAATTGTCAGTGAACCAATCCCAGTCTCCATGTAGAGGTATTTAGTGTTTCAAGTGCTGTAGAACATGGAAAGTCTGTGAAACTTACCCAGTCTGCCTCAGCCATCTTCGGTATAAAGATGATGTTCTACAGTCAAGAATGTCAAAAGTCTGTTTGGATGTTGTCTTATCTGACAAACACGATGTTGAGAGTCTGATGAGCTGGTTTCTCATTTTGGCTGTTGCATCAGTGAGGCTTAATCCTGACGCTAAGCGCGGAGATGACAAGTCAGTGATCAGTCTGACATTCTTCATCACACATGGCCTTTATCACTGAGGCATGATGCATGACAATAACACAATGAGTCAAACCTCCAGTGTTTTGACTGTGAATGCGTGAACTCATACGCTTTCCTCACATGTCCTAAGGAGGAGGAGGAGATCATTGCTCTTGCATTTTCCAACACAGCAGACTCCTATTGTCAAAGCACGAACAGTGATAATGGTGACCCATTGTTTTGCCTTGTGACTAGAACTTCAGTGTTATCATACAATCATTTATATCCTTAGACAAACTCGACAGACAGAGCAGGTGAAATTTTATCCCAAAACCTGTTCTCTGCTCACAAAACGCAGTGAGTCTCTCGTGTCTATTTGGTCCAGCTACGTCCAAAAGAATGAGCGAGGTTACAAGTACCAGTGGTGAGCGGTATCATTTTAGTTGTTGCTGTTTGATTGGTGGAGATGGGATCCCCAACAGCTACACAAGGGTGACCTGACTATGTTTGAGTCTGTTTCCTCCAGCATTAGGATGGAGATGAGCCACAAAAATCTTGGAAAAGGGACTGCTCAGTCACTCAGGGTGTCACCAAGTTCCACTGCAGCTTCACTCCAGTGGAGAGCGTCTTCGTGCCTTCACGCCTACGTCACGTCTGCCACATCTATGTCTGTGGTGTTGGCTACAGCTCTCACAACTGCCATTGCATCATTGGTCCGACACCACTTGGATGGACTTGCACCTAGATGGGGATTGCGTCGAACAGATAACTGGGCATCAGACGATGCCTTGCATCCCCCTATGGATACCTTCTGTATCCAGAGATATGGTTACTAAAGACGATGTTGGATGCAGTGGGTGGTTTCATAAGACCTTTACCAAACACCCAGATTGAGAACACTGGGTTAATGATCTACCATACAATGTCGACGTTCAGTGACTGACCCGCTTGATGACATTAAGGCATACACCTTGTGTGTGCCTACAATTACAGTTAAGGTCTTGTCACCAAGGGCTGGCTGAATGCTCTAACTGGCCAGACACACACACACACACGCACACACACACACACCCATGCCATGTGCCCCAGGAAAACGCTCATTTAACACATTGTTTTTCAACATTCATTTCAGCATTTCTAAAGGAAATATTTAGTTAAAGAGAAACATGTCTCCTCTTGAACCCGTGCAGGACAGATTTCTCTCTCTTTCTCTCTCTCTCTCTCTCTCTCTCTCTCTCAAATACACAAACACACAGACACACACGCACACACACAAAAAGAGAAGCCCTTATTGAAGCAGTTAGGAGAATGAGTCTCTCCTGCGTTGGTGGGTGGTGAGACAGGGGAAGGTTGTGAGGTAAAAGCCTTTGTGGGTCACTGGCTGACCCTCCTTCTGTCACAGGTAACAGCGCTGAGGAGGGTAATAAGGCATTTAATCAAGCCCATCTGACAGCTAGATGGGCTCAAATCACTAGCCAAACAGCTATTAAAGAACTATTATCATTATGGCCGGCTCTTGTGTTTTGCACCCACTGACATGCACACTGGGGGGATGAGAAACACATTTCAGATCTCTCCCTCTGTCAGACATGTGTACTCACACAGGCTGCCCTTGACTCTCAGGGCTTGATTGATTTGAAAGGGTGACTGGATCGTTAAGATCATTACTACCACCATTTGAGGTGGGGGGTGGGGGGTGATGAGAACATGGTGCGGGGTGGGAGGGGGCAGTTTGGCAGAGTAATGATGACATCACACAGAGGTTCATGGGAAAATGATGAGAATCACTTGCGTGCACACACACGCACACACACATGTTTTCTGTTTGTGTAAGTACAGTTGAAGATCATTTATCTAGTTGGATTTATTTAAAGAAAATCTGGTAGGAGCATTTTCTGTCTTTCTCTGTGTGTGTGTGTGTGTGTGTGTGTGTGTGTGTGTGTGTGAATGAATGAATGTGAGTGTGTGTATCTACATGTGCATGCACATGTGTGTGTTGTACTCAGTACTCAGAACATTGCATTAATTATGCATCAGTTAACTCATACAGCATACATTGACCCGGATACACTGTACATGTGTGTGAATACAGGATCTACATGCTTGCCTCAGGATGGATTGAGTATGACTTGTTTTGGGAGAACAGATGGTTTCTCCCTATTCCAAATCATAGTGTGTTAGAAAGCACACGATTACAGAACATATGACACATGCAAAATATGTCTGCTTCACTTAATCTAGGAGACAGAGAGAGAGAGAGAGAGAGAGAGAGAGCAAATGCCTGAATGCCCAAAAGTCGAAAGAAAGAAAAAAAACACCTCCACATTTTCTTCACAGATGTTCGGTTGCCATCTGTAATCCCACTGGATTATCGTAAACATAATCCATTTCAGCGCGGAGAAAATCTGGTTCTTGAATGTTGTTTTGCCTGTGTCAGAGAGAGGAGGAGGTTTTAAAGGTCTTTGGAGATGCATGCCTGGCAGAGCAGTAGGATCTCTCTAAACGGCATTGATTGCGTCAAAGCATGCAAACTGAGAGTGATCAGAGCCACTCAGTGTTCATTAGCATCCAAACATGCTTCATTTACCGACAGACAACAAGGCAGAACTGAGCACTGGAACAGACACAGGAGTCTGTCTCCCTCTCTCACTCCTCTTCTCCTGTGTGTGTGTGTGTGTGTGTGTGTGTGTGTGTGGTCACGCTCTTTGTTTTTGGAACATAGCCGTAAAGTGCTTGATGGAGCTTTAAAAGTTTTTAAATTGTCTGATCACATCAGAAGCACTTAATTTTCTGTGCTGATTTTTTTTTCTTAGCTTAAGCATTTTCTGACAAATCCGCATGAGTAGCAGTGTAAAATCTCTCTCTCTCTCTCTCTCTCTCTGTATGTGTGTGCTTTTCTTTTTCTATTTAATGAAAATGTCACTCTTGCCTTTTAGGTGTATTGGAACATTTGCCTGGATAAAAAATTATGATGTTCTCTTCAATTATTCTGGCCATCCATCCCAACACCATATTGATGCAGCTCACACCTCATAAAGAAAGAATATGTTTGACTGAGAGAGAGAGAAAAAAAGAGAAAATGTTTCCTCTCTCTGAGGAACGATGAGTTTCTCACCAGCAATGACACAGCTGGACTCTCTACATCTGGCAGTCCATTTCACACACACACACACACACACACACCTTTTTTTAATTCTTTTCCACTATTCAGTGGTATCATAGGGCCTACCTTGTATTTGTGGAGCATTCTTTTTAAAGCATTCAAAACAAACAAATCATTATTCATAGTTAATTGAATTAAAACTGCCACAAGAAACCTAGGACTAAACATTTGTCACAGCTATTTAAAAATACTTTAATTCTACTCAGTAGCACAATTTTAACACTCATTTCACTGCGAGCCAGATGACTAAGGACAGAAGTAAGGTATAATTCAGTCAAAAATAAGCAAATAACGGTTAGAGCGCCTCTCGTGAAGCAGTTTAATTTTGCGATGATGACTGGCAAACTGTACATTATCCCTTTTATTTCACGGCTCTTTGCCAAACAAATGAATCATTTTCCATCATAACGTGTTTACCTTAACTTTTATTAAAGATTGTCAAACGTTTCCAGCTTCCGCCACAAAATATAGACCCGGTTTCTATAACTTGGCATCCATTCGGATTTTATTAACAACCACCTAGCAACCATAAACAAAAACATACTTGCCGGCTCAGAAGGATTTCGCTAGCTAGCCGTTTTTAGTCAACCAAAGCTTGGCAGCTCTACTGTTTATTGAAATTAAACTACACGTTTCCTTTAATGGAAAAGTTTGCCATAGGAAAGGAGGTGTCTCTAGGGAAGTAGAAGGTAAAGTCTGAACTATTCATTCACGACATATGTAATGTGACCGAACTACTTGGCTACGTTTCATGCGAAGTGGCGTGATTATAATGACATGAAACAGCAACAAATTATACGCAAATAATGACCGCTCATCGAATCCATCTGCAGGACAACAGAAAATTAAAATAATAAAACGAGACATTAACCATTCAGACTTAGTAACCATTCAGAGAACGAGTCTTTATTTTCTAAATGTAAACTTGCTTGAAGTACAACTGCAGCACTGTCCATGATGCCAAAACACTTTATAGCCTATTTCTCTCAGTGCGTAATGTCTAATCCTACCCTTACCTCACGTCAAACCGCTATGAAGTCAATTTAATGTGTCCTCTAAAATATAATATATCAATATCCTTGAATTTGCAAACTCAGAACGTTTGTGGAAAAAAAGAAGAAATGGCGATTAAAGCTCTTGTGATCTTGATGTAGAGTGGCATAAGAATTCTTCTAGAACTTTCTGAAGTTTGGGAATGTGACATCAGGCACAGGTGGGCAGTGAGGTCAAAGGGTCAGAGAGTCAGACATTGAACAGATACCTTTTTTTTTTAACACACACTCGCACGCGCACACACACACACACACACACACACACACACACACTTGAACCATTCACCAAATGATTTATTACACCAATACAGAAATTGGACCAATTATACACACACACACACACTTACACACACACACGCTCATGGTAAATCTTTGACCTGACCCTTTCTGAGTCACAAAACCACATTTAAGCTCTCCAGCAATGCCCTGAAGGACTGCTTGTGAGAATGCCACCATTATTGGAAGGAGAAGAAACGTGGGGATGTTCTTTCAGTTCTTAGCATTATTAATCCTTATCTATCTCTATGGTTTCAACTGTGAAATTCTTGCAAATCAGCTGCTTCAAAAACACGAACACATTTTTCATGGATCTTGACAGTCAGACATGATGTTCCTGTTAACCTCTTTCTGATGTGTTAGATCTTTGTATTGTAGCCTTCTGTCCACTCTAAAATGGGAGCATGCTTGTATAAATAGTATCACCTCTTCACACAAACCGTCTTAAAATGTCTCACCATTGTATGGGTGTGTGTGTGTCTGCCTGCCTGTCTGTGTCTGTCCATCTGTCTGTCTCTCTCTCTCTGGATTCCCGCTCTCAGTTCTGCTCCTGTGGCAATTCCCATGAGATGCAAGAGGTTAAAATCAATGTAGATGATTCACCTCACTGTCCTGCACCTCAGACACACACACACACACACACACACACAGGGAGAGAGAGAGAGGGATAGAGAGATTCTGATCTTCCGTTACCAGAATTTGTCATCTCAGTAATTTAGAGAGGGATTACTCACTGACTCCATGCCTAATTTACCACAGACGCACAGAGTGTGTGTGTCTGTGTGTGTATTTGAGTGTCTGTGTGTGCAGTGGAGTGTCGGAGTTTGTATCTGAGTGTCTTTGTAGATATGCATGTCCAGGGAACCATCTTCTCCTTTTAAACAAATGTTTAATTACTGTGGTGTCTGTGTCACACAGGACCCCACCCAGAGGCACTGAAGTCCCTGAGGTTAGTCACCATCCAGCCTGACACAAATTCCCGCTATAGTGTCACTTACATCTGACAGATAAGTCTCACATAAAACACAAAAAAACCACAGCATCCATCTGTTTCTCCAGCACCACATGTAATGACCACTTTAGACACAACAAAGCTATCAGTGTGTTTATCTGTCAGGGAGTTAGTTCAAGAGAGTACATTTCTCAGAGTAATACGGTGAATGTTTGTAAGATGTTCTTCTAAATTTAAACAGCTGCAGACAGTTATCCGAGACAGTCATTTTCAGAACAGACGGTGACTAAGTCAAAAGAAATACGCCGTCAAAATTCGTTACCTCCTGACCTTTTCAAAAATAACAGTTCAGATTTCCATTCAATGAATTTTGATCTATGTCTGCATTTTTCACCTCTCTGCACCTAATGGACACATCTCTGGTCTAAAACGAACCAAACCCACTCAGTGTCTTATTTACAGCGCTCATCTGATACTCCTTTAAGTTCCTATCCGCAGAGAGCCTGCTCTTCTCATTCTCTCTGTCAGTCTTGACTCTCATTTTCCATCTCTCTCTCTCTTTCCTCCTGGCTAATCCCGTCTTTCTCTCTCTCTCTCTTTCTCTCTCTCTCTCTCTCTCAGTAAATGATAGTGTTATACTGCCATGACTGCGGCTTCTCTCCCTCCGTTAGATCGATAACCGAGCGGAAGAGACGCCTCTGCTTGTCTGTCCTGTTCTCTCATCCATAACGACAGTACCGCGCGTTTGCTTATCCCTCGCTCGGCAGAAAACTCCAAGAGAAGACAGGACAGAAGGCAATAGCCGGACCCGGACACGCCAAAAACAAGGCTGCCGGACAGCAAACGACAATTATACCCATGTCTGCACCCTTCGTGTCACTTCGTAAAGTCATAATCGTAACCATAAACCCATGACAGGGTCTGACAATGAAAGAGAGAAAGACAGAGAAAAAAAAGAGAGTACTGCTTCAGTTGTAAAAATGTGTAGTTTAACCTCAAGGGTGCTTTGGCCAAGATATTTACCAAAATGAACGCAAATATGCAACTGACTGTGTCTCTCTGTGTGTCTCTCTCCCCCTGTGTGTGTGTGTGTGTGTGTGTCCGCATATAATGAATTTATGTTCTGAAAGTATTGTAGAAGTATGACCTATGGCCTGTAGCTTTCATATCTTGGTGAATTATTCGACTCTCTGAATGTTGCTCTCTCTGTGGTTACTACAAGAAATCGGCCAAAATCACTGGTCAGGGAAGAGCTAAACTCTGCTCCGATGCACACAAACAAGTCCAAATTCCACTTAAGAAACTGTTTGTTTTTTGTTTTTTTTAATAAACAAATTAGAAAATAAAAAATGATTGCAAGTCTTCAACTCGACAGCTGGACTCTGATCTTTCTCTGAGCCGAGGAATGAACGAATTCTTCCCCTGAAACGAATTTGAACGAAATAACAGAGAACAGGATGGAGTCCAAACCTAACAAACAAATTCAAAGTGTTTTACAAACATCCTAGAGTTACTAAACAAACTCAATTCATTTTGCAAATCCACAACATGACTATCAAATTAATAGAGCCCAGTTCATAATGTGTCACCCTTCAAAAAACAAATACGTTATGTTTTATTTTTACAGAAAATTAACTGCAATCAAATAAATAAAGGGTGGTTTGTAAATGACTCTCTTTGTGAACGATGTGACCTTTGGCGGGAATGTCTTGCAAATAGACTGAGTGGATTTGCAGTGAGGTGCCTCCAAACTTCCCTCTGCTTGTCTCTATTGATTTTCTCCCTTATGTGGACCTGCTGAGAGAAAATTACACTCTCGCATGTTAATACATGCCCTAACACAGTTCACAAGCCAGATGTGAATGAACGCACGCACGCATGCACGCACGCACGCACGCACGCACGCACACACAAGCACACGTATACCAACACTTTTCCTCTTGCCTAGCTATGTATGCAGCCAGGCAAACACAAACACACACGCAAACACCTTTTTCCACTCTTTGTTGAACAGCTCTTTTCCTTCCCTGAGGTATGCATTGTTTCTGAACTGGTCTTTGCAGTCTTTGTAGACTCGGTAAATGTCTATTTATTGAATTTTATTGTTGATTATGCTTTTGTTAAAACAGTGACTGAAGCCAGTATAATTTTAAAAAGTATCTTTGGCTTTCAGATATTGAATTGAATTGTTATTCATTCTGAATAATAAATAGAGTAATAATACTATGATTTATTTATTTATTATACACCATCAATTTTGTCATTTTAATTTTAATAAAAATTTTGGAATTTAAGGTGTGAATAATTTATGACACTGATTATGATTACTTAATGAAATTAAATCAGCATCACCAACTGTGTCTGTGTGTGTGTGTGTGTGTCTGTGAGTGCATGTGTGTCTGTGAGTGTGTGTGTGTGTGTGTGTGTGTGTGTGTGCACATCTCTCTTTGTTAGTATGACCTTTCCTTTGGTATTTAAGCTGCAAGTCAAAATGCAGCTGACCAAATGGACAGAGGCAGTCCAAAGGTCAAACTCAATATCCTCCAAGCACGGAGATAGATAGAGAGAGTGAGCGAGAGAAAGAGAGAGAGAGAGAGAGGCAGAGTGTGGTTGAACAGGCAGTGGAGAGGTGATGTTAATTGGCACTGAAGCAGTGTGTTGCTGACTGATTCTGACTCTGAATGTTAGTTGTCTAATAGTGTGGGCTGTGTAATCCCCAGCCCTGTCTGTCAGCATCTCAACAACCCTGTAGACAGACTGAGAATAAGGCTGTAGACAGACTGAGACCAGACCTGTAGACAGCATCTCAACAACCCTGTAGACAGACTGAGAATAAGGCTGTAGATAGACTGAGACCAGACCTGTAGACAGCATCTCAACAACCCTGTAGACAGACTGAGAATAAGGCTGTAGATAGACTGAGAACAGACCTGTAGACAGCATCTCAACAACCCTGTAGACAGACTGAGAATAAGGCTGTAGATAGACTGAGACCAGACCTGTAGACAGACTGAGAATAAGGCTGTAGATAGACTGAGACCAGACCTGTAGACAGCATCTCAACAACCCTGTAGACAGACTGAGAATAAGGCTGTAGATAGACTGAGAACAGACCTGTAGACAGACTGAGAATAAGGCTGTAGATAGACTGAGACCAGTCCTGTAGACAGCATCTCAACAACCCTGTAGACAGACTGAGAATAAGGCTGTAGATAGACTGAGACCAGACCTGTAGACAGACTGAGAATAAGGCTGTAGATAGACTGAGACCAGACCTGTAGACAGCATCTCAACAACCCTGTAGACAGACTGAGAATAAGGCTGTAGATAGACTGAGAACAGACCTGTAGATAGACTGGGAACAGACCTGTAGATAGACTGAGAACAGACCAGTGGATAGACTGGGAATAAGGCTGTAGATAGACTGAGATAGACTAGCTTCGTAGCCAACCACTGTACAAATGACTGTCTATAATCCTGATACAGTCTGACATACATAAACTTCAATGAATATAAACCCATTTGCTGATAGCAAACTTGGTCAGTAGCTCTCTACCACCAATGTCTTTGATTTGTGACTGAAAACTGAATTTTTAACATTTACAAATATCTTAACAAATGAGATGAGAGCCCTTTTATAAACGACAACTGTACTGTTAATTAATAATCATTACTTGCATACGATAGATAATAAAGAGAAATGGAAATATGCTAATTCAATTTTCAAACGCTGCTGTCCTTGTGAGCGTGTTCTTTTCTTTGTCAGACTTGCAGTGAACGAATGCATTGGAGCAGTGTTTAAAAGCAACTTACCAAGCGAGCTACAACTAGCCTTGCAGCTATTATTTCTCATTATCTCCAGTTTGTTACGTGTGTGGTCACTTCATCAACAGCTGTGGATTCTGTATTCTCTTTGTCTTTCAGGGATTTTTTTGGGGGGGGGGGGGGTTATTCTTTCCATTGTTCCATCCTTGTAGCATAAGTTTCCATTCAACTTTTGGGGGACACATTGCCGTCTCCCCCAAACCACACACAAATAACTTGATATGGACAGTGCAGTAACAACAATGCCATAAAAAGTAAAGGAGCACTTTTGCATTATGTCTTTTAAAATGGAACCTGATAATGTGTTTTTATTGTCCCACATTCTGGGCTTAATCTACCGCTAGTACATTTGCTATGCATGATTATATCCGAGGTGTGCATTTAAACAGTGGAAAGTAATCAGTTTATTTGTGGGTGTGAATTATAACTAGATTTAGGCTACTTAAAACTTTGAAAGTGATTCAAAAATGCCTTTTTTATCCAGAAAACATTTTTATTCACTGTAACTGACAGTTGCAGTTGAAATGGAAGATTATAAAAATCCCTCTCTTTTTCCCTCAGAAATGTATCTTTTTCAATTTAGGTTGGAAGCAGTAGCTTTCCACTAATAAGTAACAGTGTTGATGTCTTATTAAATAACTGACAGATAAATAGAAATATAGAGGAAGCTGGAGAAAACTTAATTGAATAAAAATGATGTTTTACAGACAGTACGGATTAGTTTATAAAATTCAGTGGTTGGGGGAAGACAGATGGCAGATGAACGGCAGGATGAGAGATTGATGGGAGAAAACTTGATGAAGTTATAGAAAAGGAAGAACCTCCTATCATGAAAAATGTTATGTCAAAAGGGGACTGTGTTGAAGAATTTTTAAAAATATGTCACTGACAACGTCAACTGTAAGTGTTGGAATGTTGAGAAAGTTTGAATTTCTGAACATCCTGCCAATTAGCAATTCACTGAAAGGCCAAGGAATGTTTGCACCAAAAACAGAATCCAAGTTCAGTATAGCAGAGTTGCATGTGTCTATTGTGTGTGTGTAGCTTGAAAACTACAGACAGAAGTGGCAGAAAAGGGGGGTGGGGAGCAGAGTAATAGAGTAGGGTGAGATCTGTGCCAAAAAGGAGTACGGATAATAAGAAGAAGAAGATATAATCAAATGCTGAGTTAAAGTGAGCACTAAGTTGGATTTTTCAAGCCAACTCAATTACAGAGAGAAAATTAAGTTGGCTTTTTTCAAACCAAGTGAGAAAATATTTGAAACAGTAAGCTGGCTTTAAAAACCTCATTCCATTAGGTGTCCCCTTCTTCTTTAACATAATTTGGGCGTGATCTAAATGCAGATAGTTTAATCAAGTTTCCTACATATTTAACATTAGCCCTCTGGCTAGCTAACCTCACAGCATAATTGCTATGTAGCATGGATGCTAGTGTGCTGGCTCTACTTGATAAAATTGAGATAATCATTTCTCAAGTGAGTTGGCATGGAATGTAGGTTATCTCGGTCTCAAATCAAATGTTCATGAAATTCCAAGAGTTCAGTTAAGGAAAGGGGTTTGGTTGTTTGTTGATTTATTCATGATGAAGCAAAATGTTCATCAAAAATGTCAAAAATGAATGGCTGTGAAGGCAGAAACACATTTACAAAATCCTTCACCAATACAGTTCAGTTCAATTCAATTCCATTCAATTCAGCTCAGTATAATCTCTCTCTCTCTCTCTCTCTCTCTCCCCCTCTCTCAGAAATGTAATACTATCTGCTGTGTATGGCTGTGCTCATCTAGTTTTAAGACAGTCTTTATTCTTTCTGTTTAATCTGTCTTTTGCTAAAGCAGTCAAGAGGGACTCCTAGAAAACCATTTTATCACAGCTGGGATGGGTCTAGAACACTTCACAGCTGTTCACAGTTTTAAAATGGTGACTGGACTGTCCTCTTTGACCATGATTGGCTTATGAAAATTACCCATGTCATAATGAATTTGTAATGCATAGTACTGTTAGTGTTGTCTCCTAGACCTAGGTACGTTGGTTTAGGTCTGAGATGCTTTATCGGTCAAGCCATGAAAAAGAAGTCTTTGGAACTTTCTTGAAGCTCATACGTGTGTAAATGAGAAATAGAGAGACAGACAGACAGACACAGAGAGAGAGTGAGAGAGAGAGTTTGTTTTAAAGCTCACTATTTTGGGAGGTACAATGACAAAGGAATTACAGAGTGTGTCTCCTGTGATGTTGTTAGGAGGTTTCTGGAAATGTCCATGAAATAGCATAACTGCTTGTTTCATCTCTCCTCATCTCATCCTTTCATTTAGAGGGAAAAAAATAGAGCCTGAGAGGGTTGGGACAAAGCCAATGAGTGGGCAGGGACACAGAGAGCCAGAGAAAGAGAGTGAGAGAGAGAAAAAGAGGATGACTCAGTGTTGGGTGAGATACTGCTTTGTTTTCCGGGTGTTTGTGTGCTTTCGATTGAGGGAGAACTGTCATGCTTGCGGTTTCCGTAGCAATAGAGAAGATGAGGTCCAGAAAGGAAGTCTCCATTTGGAAAGAGTTTACTGTACTCTTATTAGAGGAGCATTTCTTATGTTTCATTCACCCCTGTAGGATAACCCCAGAAAAGGACTGAGAGAGTGAGATGAAGGGGAAAGAAAGAGAAAGACAGAGCATGGGGAAGAGAGAGTGAGTGAGAGAGAGAGCGACAGAGCCTTTGTTCACCATATGGTTGCAATTGCAGATCTGGAAAACAGTAGTTTGATGATGGCATTGTTTGCACATAGAAAATTAATTCTCCATCCTCTTTCCAAAAACAACATCTATCCAGTTCCATTTGGGTTTGCGTACGAGACTTGCCCGAAGCATCCAATCACCAAGGACACAACAATAGAACCAGGAAATAGCATACATGGTTCAATGCTAACCTTCAAACTCAACACCACACTGTTTGTACATGTGTAATTTTTCATGTCTTTCATGTTTTAAAGGCGTAAAAAATACATAAATACACCAACAACATGATGTGAATGTACTTTTTTTATGAAATGATTCTTAACAGCATGAGAAAGCCAGATTCTTCAGACCACAGACATTTTAACTCTGAGGAAAAACTCTTTGTTGTTTTTTTGGGGGGGGGGTTCTAGTCTTTATTAAAAGGAGTAGTGAAATCTTCAAATCAGTGGCTGGCTCTGAGTCGGTTGGCAGCTTTTGAGTGCTTTTTTCGAGACCAAAAGATGAGTGTTTTCTTATGTGCGTTATCAGAGTGGCAACAAAACATTAAACATTTTCTTTTCTATCAATAACCTCCTCAAACAGCACTTCAGTGGAAAAGATCTGAGTCTCTCCACACGACCTCAGCTGGTTTGACAGAACATATACTGTATGTATGATCATCATCCTGTTAACTGGAATGACCACATATGCTGCATACAAACTCAACACCAACAAGTTCATAACAGGTAAATGACGTAGACACTGTAGACATTATTATTACTATTATTATTATTATTGTTGTTATTGTTGCTGTTGTTGTTGTAGTTGTTGTTGTTATTGTTATTGTTGTTGCTGTTATTGTTGTTGTTACTTTCTCAATATACTGAGTACTTTATGTTTCTTTATTTTATAATGAGTGTGTGTGTGTGTGTGTGTGTGCGCGTGTGCGTGTGTGTGTGTTCTTCATTAATTTGGAACAGCCCCAATTTGACATTGCATGACACTGAGACTGCCTGGCTGTGTGTATATCTGTCCTGAGAGATGTAGCATATGCCCGTAGAGTAACTGACAAGACACTGCGTCTTCTTTCTTTTACAAAAACAACGGGAAAAAAAAAACTTCCAAGAAAAAACTCATAGTATTCATCTAATCTCTCTCTCTCTCTCTCTCTCTCTCTCTCTCTCTGTGTGTGTGTGTGCGTGTGTGCACTCAGGATTCAGGACAAGTGCTCCATCAGGCTGGAGGCAGAACACAGGCACTCAGAGGATTTATGGATTTTTAAATCAGGATTGAAAGTCTTGTTTACAGACAGAAATGGATTCATTTTTTTCCTTCTTATTCTATTGACCAGGGCCACCTGAGCTTTGCCACGGCAGAGGTTAAAACAGGAGTGATCTTTCAGTTATGGAGACGCACGGCATTGCTTGTAATTGTGTGTGTGTGTGTGTGTGTGTGTGTGTCGCTGTTGAATGGTAATTATAGTTAGAGTAACCTAAAGCCATTTTGGGCCCTCCTCTTCATTTTCTCTCTCTCTCTCTCTCTCTCTCTCTCTCTCTCTCTCCCTCTTTCTCTCTCTGTTTTTTCTCCTCCAGCTCTTAAAATCTTTATGATTACCTCTCCTCTCACATGACTGAAACAAAAGAAAACAGGCTGGAAATCTCTCTCTCTCTCTCCCTCTCTCTCCACACGGTGCTAATCCGACAGAAATGGCATGTCATGCATTCTCAGACATTCTTTCTCTTGGGATTATCTATGTTGTATCTCCTGTCACATCTTGGGGTGGGGGTGGGGGGGGGGGGCATTTCATTTTTATTTCCCTTCTCCTTTATCACAAAAGCCTTAAAGCTGGTTTAAGAGATGAGAGATGGAATAATGGCAGCTTGACGGAGAGGTCAGTATTGGGGAGGGAGTGGTGTTAAAAAGTCATATTTAAAGTTAATGGGGGCGTGAATCAGACCTTCCTAAAGCTACCGAGATTGACACGTCGATAACAGCGGTCTCAAATTATAGCTTGAGATAACAGAAAGATATTGAGGGGTTTTGTTTTTCTACTGATCGTAATCAAGTCGCAAACACAACTTGGGGAAATGAAAGATGTGTTTTAACAGCCTCTGGTTAATAAAGACACACGTCCGTCAGATGAAATCTGTCGTCAGCATAAGTGTAAGACAAGAGAGAGAATCTCATTAGAGGTGATACGTGAGTGTGAGAGTAAGAGAGGCACAACTGTGCTGCCCTTATATGGAAAGTGAATTGTCATATCAGAAAAAGCCACGTGCAGTGTGTCCAATCCAGTCAGAAATGTGCACATTAAATCTTGTTTATGCAAGTCATTAGTCCTTTATTATTTTTCAATAAATAGATAGATAGGTAGAGATAGAGAGAGAGAGAGAGACACCTTGTTCCCTCCCATGCTATTTCCATGCTATTTGTGTTTGTTTATTTTGTGTTAATAAACTTGTGCTATTTCAGGAATCATTTATGAAAATCTGAAAATACAAACACGCACAGATGCACACAGGCACACACACACACACACACATAAACACAGGAATCAAACTGTTTCAACCAGCAGTTGAGCACTTCATTAGAAAAGCATCAAATATTCAGTTCTCTTATTTTTTTATTTTTTTTTGACATGATAATTTTTCTTTTTTCATCTCCTCTCCCATGGGCTCTCTGACGCAGTAAATGTTTGACTGAATAGTTTAGCGTTTGCTGCAGGCTATGTCTTCTCCCCTGAGGAGGGAGGCTTTAAAAATGCCAGGGGGTACTTCTCTGGCTTTTCCCTCCCTCTTATTATCACTGATTATATTTTAATAATCGCCTGCGTCTATGCGCTCTTATCATCGCTCTTCCCTCTCTTCCATCTTTGGAGGTCGTGACGCTGCCCTGAGTCAACCAGTTTAACTCATCCCTGTTTGACCTTCACTCTGACCTCTGCCCTTTGAACATGCCGCTGTTTATTCTGCAGATTCAAAGTATCAACCTCAATATTTGCAAATCTGTGGCTATCTGTCATTTACGTGTATATTAATATGTATATATAGTTACTCTTATTTCGTAATGGTGTCCATATTGTTTCTCTGTCGGTCAAGGGTAATTTGATCTGTATCATAACTGAAGAATCTGACAAGTGTGAAACGCCTCTGTCGTCGACCTGAGACGCAAACATGGAGGATGCAGTCAAACAGATTCCCTCTGCACCTCTCTGTCCACATCCATCCATCCATCCATCCATCCCTTCCTTCCCTTCCTTCCCTGGCTCCTGCTGCTACACAGACTTCTTCTTCCCCTCTTTTCCTCTGTGTGTGATTTCTGCTGCCTGTTCTGTGGAGGTAGCTCCCCGCGGCTATGCTTGATTTGTGTTGCGTGCGTCTGTCCATCTTTAATACAGGCTGGAGGATCAAAGTGCAGTTTTCATCAGAGCTAACGGATGGGGGTGGGGGGTGTAGGGGTGTTTGTGCGGCGGGGGGGGTCTAGGTGCCTGCAGTGGACACTGTGTGCCCGTGTGTGGTGGGGGGCTGGAGTGGGAATTGGAGGAGGGGGTGATGGAGAGTTTGGGGCTTGAATTTCACAGGTTCTAATGGGGGATTTAGTGTGTTAGCTCTTAGGGGTTGTTATTGCTAACACATGTGGAACTTAGAGTGATTCTCTTTCTCTCTCTCTCTCTCTCTCTGTCTCTCTCCCTCCCTCTCTCTGTGACTCTGTATGTGTGTGTGTGTGTGTGTGTGTAGCGGCTTTTAAAGGTCTGCTACGGGTCAACATTTGGACTCACTCCTGTCTGCTTGCCAGGAGCTAAAATGTTTTAATTACATAAAATAAACAGGAATCAAATAAACAAGCAGGATGTTATTAATTATGGCAGTAAAATCAGATTAGTTCCATTTAAACTTTTAGATAAGAATCTTCCTCTTAATGTTATTATGTCCCAACGTTTAATTACATACAGAATCAAAATCAGTCGGTCTGCTCCCCCCCCCCGTTTCTCCCTTTGGAGGTTTTTTGGAATGTTCTTTCTTTCTTTCTTTCTTTCTTTTTTTCTTTCTTTCTTTTTTTCTTTCTCTATGTCTGTACATATGAATGTATGTATGTATGTATGTATATCTGTCTGTCTATATATCTATCTATGTGTCTGTTTGTCTGCATGTCTGTCCATCTGTTTTTCTGTTTGAATTTATGTCTATGTGTTTTTATATCTAATCTTCATTAACATAATTTGTTGGACATTTTCAATGGATCTGCAGTGTAACTATTCGCTGAGTATTGCTTTTTCATTTTTTAGCCTGGTTCAGCTGCAATCCTTTCTGCTGTAACCACATTTTACTCCAGTTCTTTAGCAAATCAACATAAAATTCTCTGTGTCCACTGTTCTAACTGTAATAATATTTGTTCTTTGCCTGAACAATGAAACGAAAAACCGTTACCGAGATAATGACATTGGGCAACATTTGGATTGAAAGCACAGCGCAGCACGAGTGTGAGAGAGACAGATAAACGGAGACAGAGAAAGAGTGATACGAAGACAGAAAGAGTGTGTGTGTGTGTGTGCGCGCGTACGTGTGTGTATGTGTTTGTGTGTGTGCGTGCGTGCGTGCGTGTGTGTGTGTGTGTGTGTGAGACAGATGTGTGCCATTCTCTTGGCCCTTAGGCAAGGCCTAGTATATGACCATCAAAATATTCTCCCAAACGCTGGCCACTTAAGCCAAAGAAAACCTCACTGACCCCTGAGACGAACGAGTTGTGGAGTGTTTTCTTTAACATTATTACTCTTTCTCTCTACTTCAAACTCTACTGAAGAACATATGGGATAGAACTACATCGCCTCCTTTTTTTTTTTTCTTCTTGGGCCATTTGGATTGGTTTCTATGGTAACGGAGGCCTGTATCCGTATTGGGAAACATCTCTTAGAAGGCAGACGGCTCGATAGCTGCTTTTGCATTTCATATTTTAGCAGGGCTGATCCGAAGACTTGTGGTTTTACGAGATGAAAACTGGCTGCGGACACTTTTACACAACTCCGAACTTAACATGAA
The DNA here is from genome assembly GCF_902362185.1 of Chanos chanos. Classification (NCBI taxonomy): domain Eukaryota; kingdom Metazoa; phylum Chordata; class Actinopteri; order Gonorynchiformes; family Chanidae; genus Chanos; species Chanos chanos. The sequence goes on from NC_044502.1 coordinate 27,944,285, forward strand.
TTTTAGAGGAGAAACAGGGAGGCTGTAACACCACAAAAAGGGGTAGCTAAGAGGAGAAAACATTATTCAACATTTTTTGGTTTCAGCAGAACCTCCTTTGGGCATTATTTTTAATGTGCCACATTTTTTTTTTTCAGTTTCTTAAATAGACCTGCGGTTTAAACGGCCAAAATCAAAACCTGAACAAGTGAAACAATAACAATTTTAGCGACGGAGTCAGAGCCTTGCCTTTACTTTCAATGTAAAACACTGCACACAGCAGCAGAGGCAATAAGGATGACAAATAGAATTTAGAAAAGCGGTCAAACAAGATTCAGCCGTTTCTGTTTGGTTGATTTAAAAAAAAAAAAAATTAGGCCCACCTGAGTAATTCTGTACAGCACACACGCACATAATTATTACCAGGTTGCTTAACTATCACACACACACACACACACACACACACACAAGTTCAACGTCAAGTTTTTTTTAAGGATAAATGAAGAGGAAGGAGAGAGAGAGAGACCCCTCAGACTCAGATGTGATAATCTATGTGAACTGGTCTTTATGATACTGATGAAAACATGGGCTCCAACAGTACAGTACAGACTGGCTGGAGAGGCTCATTTTTTCCCTCCTTTTTCTGTTTTCATAGGCATGTCGTTTTTTCTTTTTCTGTTGTTTTTTTTTTTTTTTTTTTATTTTATTTTTTTTTTTTTTGCTTTATGCCGTAAGCTCGGGCGTCTTCGTTAGCATTGAATATGATTAATGATTCTGGTGTTTTTCTATTCTCTGTACACTGCTGCAAAAATAAAATGTAAGCTATTGTCTTATGTGGTTGAATGAAATTTTCCATGAGACTCAATCCAGAACAATGCAAATACAGCTAAATGTTTTATTCCCATTTTCATAATTACTGTATCAACAAGCGGTCCTCATTGAAAGATTAGAACCATTCAAAACTGTAAGTCACGCTTAAAGCAACATTTCTGTCTATTTCTGTCTATTTCATACACATATATATATATATATATATATGTTTTGTTTTTGTTTGTTTTTTTCATTTGAATTAGTCTTGTTTTGATGGCCCTGGTGCTCTGTATTTTTGAAGTTTTGAGCGTTATTGTTCATTTTTCAGCAAAAATGTCTCAATATGTTAAAACAAAAATATGCTTCCATTTTAGAACTATGAGAACTGATTTGTTTGTATGCAAACTGTTTCAAAAACAAAAGAAAAACAAACAAACAAAGAAACAAAAACCCTAACTCATAAGAGCAACGCTTAATAGCTTACAAAGAATGACACACACACAAAAAATCATAGCTCATTTTAGTAATGACTGCCTTTAACATAAAATACACAGTTTAAAAAGGAGGGATTTCATTTAGTAGAAAGAATTCCAATGAGCTGTGTGTGTGTGCGTGCGTGCGTGCATGCATACCTGCGTGTGTGTGTGTCTGTCTGTCTGTCCATTCCACCTTTTACAGGTTTTGAGGTACACTGTTTTAAAGGATTTCTTGAGGGTCTGGAGGCTCTGAGGGTTTTTAGGGTTACAGTCAATCTGTGGTCCTGCTAACACAAGCCATCTGAGATAAATTACAGCTCTTCTCTTCTCTTCTCTTCTCCTCTCTTCTCGCGGCGTCGTCATTCCGTTCTGGTCCTCAGAAGTGCCCTATCAGATTAGTAAGCACAATAACAAGTGAGTAGACATCCATATTAAAACATAAACAATTGCATCCAATTAGCACACGGGAGTAAAGAGCTCATAAATGCTGCTCTCTGGCTTAGTCCTGCTGAATCATATCACTGCACCCAGCAGGACCACAGCTGCCTCACTGAACACAGAACACACACACACACACACACACACACACACACACAGAAGCCTTTTTTCTTCATTGTTTTTAGGCTGCAGTTTGACAAACAGACCTGACATGTATTTGAATTTGAATTTATTGATTCAACATTTAAATATTTGATTTAAAATGTGTTTTCATTCCATACACATTGTATAAAACGAACTTTGGAATGAATCAAGCCTTGGAACACAAGGGAATGACTGAACAGAGAACCTTCAAAGGCAGCTGTGGTCATACACACACACACACACACACAGATGGAGAGAGAGAGGGGGGGAGAGAGAGAGAGAGAGAGAGAGAGAGAGAGAATTGAGTTTTGATATAGTTTCAAATTAGCAAATTCATTTAATATTGTATATAAATAGCATCCAGGATCGTATCAAAGTCACATTTAATGAACAAGCTAATGAAAATGCCGTACAGGCCTGAGATGGAGCAACATGTGTGGGTGTGTGTGTGTGTGTGTGGGGGGGGGGGGGGGGGTGTGGATGTGTGTGGGGGGGGGGGGTGTGTGTGTGTGCGTGCGTGCGCGCGTGTACTTTTGCAAAATAATCCACTAGAAACATCATTTTCTTTTTTTCCTTTGAGTGTGTTTGTGTGTGTGTGCGTGTTTGTGTTTGTGTGGACACATATGTGTGTGTGTGTGTGTATCTGTGTACGCATGTGTGTGCGTGCGCGCGTGTGTGTGTGTGTGTGTGTGTGCTCACGTGTGTGTGAGAGAGTGTGTGTGTGTGCACTCATGTGTGTGTGAGAGAGAGAGAGAGAGAGAGAGAGAGTGTGTGTGTGTGTGTGTGTGTGTGTGTGTGTGTTCTTGTGAGTCCTTAAACCTGTAAAAACCAAAGGGTAATTAGCTTGGTGATGTTGCCTACAGAGACGAGGTCTGTCAGCTCCCAAAAGGTCACAACTTCACAGGAAATGAAAAATGACTCTCTCTCTCTCTCTCTCTCTCTCTCTGATAAACAATGATAGACATACATTATATCATAAGACAAAACCTCTGGCCGCACTGCCGCTTCCCCCTCGTCTGCAGCTAACTGACCTTTCACCTTTGCCCTAAAAAATCTACGACCTGTGTCCCAAGTTCAAAACTCCCTCTCTCTAACAATGAGAAATAAAAACATGTGGCTTTTAATCATTGTATTCGCAAGCTGTGCATTTTTTTGTTGTTGTTGCTATTTCTAACGCTCCTTTGCTTCTCAGCCTTTTCTCCTAACGTCTCTATCTTCTCTGCTAACCCATTTCCTGACTTCATCACTCATTTCTCCTCTAAGCTTTCCCACAGATCTCTCTATCTCTCCATCTCTCTGTGTGTCTTCTCTCTCTCACTTTGTACTCTCTGATGATGTATTGATCCCTCTTTCAGCAGGAGAGAAGAGTTGAAGTTTTGCCTTAAGATCTCTCTCTCTTTCTCTTTCTCTCTTTCTCTTTCTCTCTCCCTCTCTCTTTCTGTCTGTCTGCTCTTCATGGTTGCTGGGGGGGGGGGGGGGGTTATCTTGCGTTGCCGAGTACGCCACTCCAGACATGAAAGGATGAGGGAAAAACGCTATAAGATAAACTATTCTTAGGGAAAAAGTGTTTGTATACGTTCAGTTGACATTGAAATAAACAGAAGTAGAAGTTCATGCACCAAAACAATTGATTTTTTTTTTCTCTGACAAAGACTCGAACGGATAAATTCTGTTTTACTGATAGCTATTCATTTCAAAACATAAAAAAGTTTTTTAAAAGAGGAAAACATCCACATGTTCTGGAGCAAGTTGGACATGTGAGGTCTCGATTAATGTGCATTCTAAAATAGTTGTGGAATATTTCCGCATTTTAACTAGATTTAAGAAAACCGTAATAATGAATCAGCTGAGGTCAAATCACTGACGTAAAACCCCATGTATACCGTATTTCAACTTTAAAAATCACTGCTTTGATTCTAGGGTTGATTCCTTCTTCACAATTTGACATTACTGATACAATGCTAACATGACTACAGGTGGCAGCCAGAAAATTGGTTTGTCCTGTTTGTCCCATTTTATTGCAATTTAAGACTTGGAATGTCATTAGTGCAAACACAAAAAGGAAAGGAATTCTCTCCGAAGGGAAAAAGGAACACTTTGAGAATTACTTCTGATTTTTTTTTTTTTTTTCATATTAACTGAACAGTGGGTACTTTTAGTGGAACGTTTTCAAATCAGTTATTGTGAGAGGATGTAACCCGTTAAGATGTTTAAGAGGAAGGTCTTTCCTGTCATATGGACCTACTTTGACAAAGGCGTCCTTATAATTACATTGTCAACATGGTTTTTAGGATCCGTAATTTTAGTCAACCAATATTTAACCAACGTCTTTTCATAGTTTACATTTTGAAATCCAGTCAGAACTTCAGTTCTCATCTTTCACAGGCTGGGCAAACTCAGCACTCAATTCTGTCACAAAGGTCAACAAAAGCTTTGTCTTACCTCCTGTCAGGAAAAATTAGAACAACATCACCCCAAAAAACCCCTGCGCTGCCAAGAAGTAGGCCTTCATTTTGTTTTGTCGGTTTATTTGCCTTTTTACTTATTTATTTTACCTATTTGACATTTAAAGAGTCATTTATTTGGACATTTCCTGAGGACATAGCTGTCATCACTGATGGTAGGATAACTCAATGCCTTTTTCATGCATTTTAGATAATAACAGAAAAGGAGCTTTTTTTTTTTTTGGAAGCTACAAGTAGAAAAGAGGGGAAAATGTCTTGCTAAGAGCTATAATGAGCTTATAAGTCAAAAGACCGAACTTTTTAACCTCTTTAAGGCTGACACCCCCATCAGTTATTGTACACCACAGACAAATGGGACGCCAGAGAAGATGGGAAACCGTCTTTTCAGACTTATCATCTTTAAAAATCGCTAACATTTCACTAGATTTATTAAAAAATGGCTAAAATCACGTCTTAGTGGTAAAGATCAATAGATCAAAAGTCGGAGCAGTGATTAAAGTTAACAACAGCGCTGTTGCCAAATTGGCAAGCAGGGAGCAAATCAAAGAGAAAGACACTGTTAGTCAGATTACAGAGAAGTAAAATAGGAAAACAGCAAACATGACATAAATTAGACAAATGTCCTGTCATAGACCTATGATTTCATTCCGGAAGCATTTGGACTGAGTGAGCAGAAACACTGAAACAAATGAAAGAGGCTGTTCTATGACAAGTCAAAATGACTCCTCAGAATAATGGGAAACTTGGGAATGATGAACTGTGTGAGAATGTCGTTCACATCTGAAACTAAAAAAGCTAAAGACCACCACAGACAGGTGTCTGACATATCTCTCAAACAGACATACAGGAGAGATAAGGTGAGAAAATGAAGAAGAAGAAGAGGAAGAAGAAGAAGAAGAAGAAGAAGAAGAAGAAAAGCAACAACAACAACAACAATAATAATAATAATAATAATAATAATAATAATAATAATGTATACAAAGTAAGATTTATAATAAGGTATGTATATTATAAATCAAATCAGATTACCCATCAGACTCCAGTGGGATGGTAAAAAGCCAGTGGCACAGTGGAGTCCGGGTGACACTCTCTGGGCCTGGCTGTTGCTATGGCTGTTGCTATGCCATTATGTCTTCCAGAAAATATTTGGCAGATTGCATGAGTGAACACAATAACAGCAACTTGACAGAAAACAAAAAGTATGGCGAGCTTTCTGTGACAGAACTGAGTAATATGTATTACACTCTTCAGATTAAAACCTGTGTATGAACTGTGTTCATAATAACTACAAACAGTAACCAGCAGAGGGAATAAGACATTTGCATTGTGAGGCATTTTTTCAGGACCAGTTTTTTTTTTTTTTTTCTCCAGCTGAGGAAAAAGAACAAATATCTGAAGTTTTTGAGCAAGCTGTCTAGGCTATCGCTGTCTCCAGTTTAGGAGGAGGGATTTTTCCACTTTGTATGATTAGTTTACTGGATAACACGAGCTGTTTAGAACTAGAGTTTCTTTCTTCAAAGGCTCAGTCGTTTGGGCTCTGCTGTCTGGCTTTCTTAGCTTTGTGTGGTTTTACTGTCAGACAATGCTTTGGGTATTGAGTTTTAATGATCAAATAAAATTTGCCATGATGAAAGAGCAGTTATGGAAAATGATCTAGACATTCGTTTCGGAAAATTATCTATACATTCATTTCAGATGAAATTCATTCAGTTTCTGTTTAAAATCACCATAAAATAACATTATTAAAACAAAAATGATTAAACTCTTAGCTTTAGTTGATCAGTGTGTGTGTGTGTGTGCATGTGTGTGTGTGCGTGCATATGTGTGTGTGTGTGTGTGTATGTGTGTGCGTGCATGCGTGTGTGTGTGTGTGTACATTATTCTTAGTGGACCTGATTGTTCAGTGTGGTCATGAGATGTCATATCTGTGTGTTGATAGTGAATGTTTCCCTCTTCAAGTCAGTTGCTTAATTGTTAATCAGTGTGTGTGTGTGTGTGGTGTGAGTGTGAGTGTGTGTGCGGGTGTGTGTGTGTTGATAGTGAGTGTTTCCCTCTTTGAGTCGGTTGTATCATTGCTAATTTATTAGGCATTAGACAGTCATGCATAACCTTATCAGGACCTATTTCATAATGCTTTCCTTCTCTCTCTCTCTCTCTCTCTCTCTCTCTCTCTCTCTCTCCCTCTCACCCCCCTCCCTCTCACTGCTAACGGTGACAGTCTGTGGGTCAGATAAACAAACTAAAAAAGCAAATAAATAAATAAATAAAAGAGTTGATGTGATTACCTCCTGGCTGAAGGGAGGAGATCAGATAAGATGTCCTGACTGAATTAATGACAGGACTTCATGCAAATGTTGTTTTGCAAGTCACTACATGTTAAGAACCTATTCCCCTCTCTCTCTCTCTCTCTCTCTCTCTCTCTCTCTCTCTCTCCCCCTTTCTCTCTCTGTCTTTGTGCTGTTTTTCCGTGCTGACAGAAGTCGTTTGTAGCTGTCATGTTAGGTGTGTGCGTCTCCGGGTCGCGTGCGTGTGATGTGTGCGGATTGATTATTGTTATGGTAACAAGGCTCTTTGTAGCAGGCGAAGAGCCCGGTGTTTTCTCAGTCGTCTGGGACAGGGCGAGATGACTGGCCACATCCAGGGACAAGGCTTAGCCATAAATCAACCTAATTCACAAGCAGTCACTCTAACTATAGGAGACAAGCAGGAAACTGAGAGGACACACACACACACACACACACACACACACCTCTCCTTTAGTTTTCTCTCTGTGAGGGAGGTAAACACAACACCCCCCCCACCCCCTCCTCTACGCCCCCATTTTTCCGTCACCTGTTGATATTTATTGTGTGGAGCATGAGGAGAAGGAAGAGGGGTTTTTCTGATGTTCATTACTCTTTCTGGGTTAATGCTTTTGTCCTTATGAATATAATCTCACAGTGTCAATGTGACTGGAGTAAGTCCTCTTAAATCACACGTCTGGACGGCCGCTCAGACAACCTGTCACTTTCCTTAAAATGAATATCCTTTAGCCGTAATTAAATTCTCAACAGGCCCAGTAAATCTCCAGTACAACACAGCCGCCGCCGTCTTTCTTCCTTTGTCTCTCTCTCTCTCTCTCTCTCTCTCTCACTCTCTCAGATCAGTCCAGTAATTTTACAGGAAGAGTTTACTTCTGCTAAAGTGAAACATAATTTCAGTGGAATAGTTACAGATAATGAAACAGTATTGTGGTCGGCAGTAATTGCATTTGTGATACTGATCTCAATCTCTCTCTCTCTCCCCTCTCTCCCTCTCTTTTTTCTGTCTCTCTCTATCTCTCTGTCTGACTCTCTCTCTCTCCATATCTCATTCTCTCTCTCTCTCTCTCTCTCTCTCTCTCTCTCTCTCTCTCTCTTTCTCTGTCTCTCTCCACCTCTCTCTCTGCCCAGCTCACTGATGTTTAACTGGAGACACACAGCGTTCCCAGTACAGACAGTATTGTAAAGATTCTATGGGAACCTATATAGCACATATCCTCACTCTCTCAACCAGAGCCTATATGGATACTTTAAATATCAGTACCCCCAACCCTCCACCCTCCCCAGGGCAAGTAGATTCATATACACACACACACACACACACACACTCGTATGCACACACAGGCACACACACACTCACACGCACACACACATACACCCACTCGCATGCACACACTCACACATGCACACGCATGCACGCACACACACAGACACACGTGCACACACAACCATGGGTATGTGGGAGAGCTCCAGAGGGTATGATGTATAATGTACAGTGTCTCACATCACTGAGCTATTCAGTAATAAAAGTCTGTTTTTCTTTAGAGTTCCCCATAGCTCTTACACATCACTGCAGGGAACTAAGACAATACTTAAGGGAACCTCCGTGGTGCTCTCTCTCTCTCTCTCTCTCTCTCTCACACACACACACACACACACACACACACACTCTCTCACACAAGCTCACACACTTACCAAGTCAATACGGGAAGGGTAATGAATCTACATCTCCAGTGGAGAGTCTTCCATGCGAATAAGGTGTAATTTTAATTGTGTTCACTTTAATATACAGACACATGCAGACACGTGGATGTTGTTAAAAATGAATGAGAGAATGAAAGGAGGTGAGCTGGTGAGTCAGATAGGAAGCCACTTTTGAGCCACACCACATTCCACGCTGGAGTGCTGGTTGTTTTTTTTTTTTTTTTGACTGTTTCTCGTTTCCAAAGAGAACAATTTCCTGTTGGGAATATCTCTCAGCTCCAAGCTGGCGCTCCAGTCGGGAATCACCTTACAGTCCGCCAGCAGGAAAAATTACAGCCAAATGTGGGCCAAGCCAAGCCGTATGGATGTTTGGATAGTCATGTTCGCTGCTGAATGCTAGCCAAGCCTAACTTCAGGGCTCAGATCTCGATAAAGATCATATAGTGTGTAGTGTAAGATCATATACTGAACAGAAACATACCATAAATCCCCAAATATTGGAGGAGTTTTGAAACTGTTGTGGTTCAAATCTTGCCTTCATGCTGTGATATTCACACAGTGGGTGCGCTGGAGAATGCTTTTGTTCAAATTTAAGGGGAAAAAAATGCTCAGATATGACTGAAATATGTCTCTGTACGTTGTCAGAGAAGTTTTTTTCATCACAAAACTTCACTGCACTGGAATATAAGTTAAAAATATACACACATACATGCATACATACATACATAGTTACAAACACACATACACACACTTATTTTTTAGGAATTTCACAAAGCTACTGTCAACATAATAATTGTATAAAAATGCTTTAGGCATCACATCTGGTAAGAACCGCCCCAGTCCTTTTCAGTATTAAACATCTGTGGCAAACTTAGTGACACATCACGCCTTTCTGTGGTTACCGCCGGTAACATGACACACTGCATTTAGCCTTCAGTGGAGACAGCTGCTGGATGTTATAGTTTATCCATACATTCACATAAACCCAAGCTCCTCTGCCATGATTGTCCAGTGCACTTTTATAACAGTTATGCCAGGATTAGGAGACAAGAAAAGTGTTACTGATTCAGTGGCATTGTAAATCATGTCCAGTTCTAAAAAAATTAATTATTATTAATAATAATAATAATAATAAAATAATAATAATAATAACAATTTTCTTTATTCACTTGCATTGATGCTGTAAAAAAACATATTTTGAGATGTAAGAACTTGAGCAGGTTTAGTTGTATTCTTAGGCTGTGATTTTCTTCTAGCGTAGCCAGAGCCATAACATCCCAAATGAGAAACAAACAGAGGATATCCTGTTTTAGGTTCTCCAAAATAAAGAAGAAATAAAACTTCTCCAAGAAGTTGATGGGATCCAAAACCGTAAAACCGAGATGGTGGCTACCATTAACAGGTAAATATTGTGTCTGATTGCGTTTCCCTTCCAAGACATAAACACAACTTCTCTCACGTCAGTTTGCTTTGAAAAGAACAAATTTAAAGCAAATAAACAGTGTGTATTCCTGTACAGATGAGTGAATGCTACTGCATACTCTTCTAAAGTCTAAGATTTCCACTGTTGTTTTCATTCCGCATAAGCTAAATGGGTCGTGATAGTGAGCAGAAGTAAACTTCAAGCATGGGTGACACTTCATATCTTTTTTAAAAATAAAACACTCAAACCTGATGTCCTCTCATACCCTCCTCCTCTGTACTTAGTCTGTATGTGTGTGCGTATGTCGGGGGGAGAGAGAGAAAGAGAGAGAATGAACGTATCTGTATTCTCTTCTTCTTCTTTGAGCGTCTTAAGACAGAAAGTTTGATTTTCAAAAAAGACAGAGACCTCATCACACCACAAGAATTGCATTGAGTCAGAAAGAGAGAGGGCGAGGGAAAGAGACGTGGAAATTCCTTTCCTTTGTTTTCATGTGGTTTTTAAATCAGGCCCAGCATGTTTCTCTGTCCGCTGGTGGATGTGTGTTTACGCACAGCCCCAGATCCAAACAGAGGCAACTCCCAGTGTCAGACACACACACACACACACACACACACACACACACACACACACAGAGAGAAAGACTCAGAGCCTTCAACATCGGCCTGCATTGTCTTAAAATCGATAAAAACATCTTTCATTGTCAACACCCCTCGGTCCTGACTGGTTTCACCTGATGTAATGATCATTTTTACTTTCTGGTGAAGAGTTCAAGATCTGATCATTAATTTTGATAAGCTTAGCATAACTGTAATTAGCTGATCAGCAGTCAGTCTCCAGCCAACCAACAGGTTACATCAGCACGAAAAACAGAAATACAACTGCTCCAAGCCACTAATGGTGTTGGTGTTGGTGATGGTGGTGGTGTTTGTGTTTGTGTGTATGTGTGTGAGTGTGCGCATGTGTGTATGTTGTATGAAAAAGAGAGAGAGCACACTTGCAAGAAGCCTCATCATGCATGTTTCAGTGTGTGTTTATGTGCTCGTGTGCAAAAATGTGCATGCATGTAAGTGTGTGTGTATGTGTGTACATGTGTGTTTGAGAGAGAGAGAGTGAGTGTAAGTGTGAATGAATCTGTGTGTGCATGTGTGTATATGTGTGCGTGTGCGCGCGTGCATGTGTGTGTGTGTGTGTGTGCGTGCGTGCATGTGTGTGTGTGTGCATGTCTCATTAGGTTAGTAAGGGCCGAGCAGCTGTCCACATTAAACTTCAGTTCCAGCCTATTTCACACAGCTGTGTTAGTGTTGGAGAGAGACAGAGGAGAGAGAGAGAAAGAAAGAGAGAGAGAGAGAGAGAGAGAGAGAGAGAGAGAGAGAGAGAGAGAGAGAGAGAAGTCGGATATTCCATTCATTAGAGTTGGAAGTGGAATATTGAAAGAAAACATCACTAATACAGGAAAATCAGAGTGTCAGCCCTTCCCTCTTACTCTCTCTCTCTCTTTCTCTCTCTCTATATATGTAGGAGGAGTAAGGACAGAAAGACAAGCAACCATTAGAGAATGAGCATGTCCTGATTATAGTGTGTGTGTGAATGTGCGTGTGTGTGTGTGCGTTCAGAAAGTCCAAGTTGACAAAGAATGTAAAAATCAAGGAAATGTTCCGCTCCATCCATCAAATGCTCCTTGCGTTGCTTGTGTTTGTTTTTTGTGCTAATTTACTGTAAGCTGTTGCATTAAAGCCAAAATCTCAAACTGTCAGAAAACCACAGCCTTGTTGCACACACAGGGTTTGATGAATACGACTGTTCCAGTGAAACCCACGTGGCATTGCAGCTCAATGACCTGAGACATTCTGATAAAAAAAAAAAAAAGAGAGAGAGAGACTTAGGGCTTTTTTTTAACAGAAGTAAGAACTTTCTTCTGGGGGGGGATTACACAGCATTTGTGTTCAAGCTGTGTTTCCCAATTCCCTCAGATGGAGTAAACCGACCACCCCTCTGGGGGGCTCTGCTCTTTAATACTAACACGCCTGATTCAATTCATCAAGCTTTGTGATTGGTGGATGATTTGAATCAGGTGTGTTGGTACCGAAGCTGTGTAGTCTTGTGTGTCCCACGACATGGAATATGGCCAGACTTATTCAGTTACGCTATTTTTCTTTTTTTTTAAATATTCTGTGTTTTCAATGTTTGCTTAGTTTGCTTACATTTATATCAAAAAAGTCTTTTGTCAACACATTTTGTTCGTTTGGGTGTTTCATACAAGGATAAGGAGTCAACATTTAAAAAGCAACATGAATTCTTTAATACAAAAATAAATTATTGAGTCGTTTTCTTGCTGTTTCGGAGTGAATAAAACGACGTCGGACGTTTTATTTGAAAGCCGGGCTTATGATGCTATCAGACTTAAAGCACAAACGTTAGAGCAAGCCTTCCCCTCAAGTGTCCTCTTGTCATAAATATTTACCAGCCCTGCACTGTCTGACAACTCCCTGTCCACTTCCTGATAAACACAGCGACGAGAGTTTAAGACAAGTCCAACATGAAACATAAACAACACAGGCCCTCTCTCTCAGTGTGTGTGTGTGTGTGTGTGTGTGTGTGTATGTTGCTTGATTTGGTGAAGTTCCTGGAGTTAATAACATTCATTATCTCCCTTTGTTGAAAGAGCACAACACTGTACGTAAAATGTTTGTCACTTTGACAGAGAAATGACGTCAAAGAAATTAGCATCATTCCAGACTGTGTCATTTTTGCCTGAACTGGTTGGAGTTGGTTTGGTGAGATATGATTATAGTTTATCTGGTTTTATCTGCTTTGCTGTGGTTAAATTTGGTTCGAACCAGCTTTGGTCTGTTCGTTGGTTTGGTTTTATTTGAGCAGTATTTCATAAAGTAGGGGTTTGTCAGTTAGCCAAGAGTCAAAACTGTCAAATGGGAGAACAGAGAAGGGAGACATTCCTATTGGACGGTCTTGGCTTTTGGCTCAAGTCAAATGGGAATTCCTGCCTCACTGAGTACCACCTGGTTTGATATGGAATGATATGCCTTGATCTGTTTTATGTGTCTTGATTTTGTTTCATTCAGTTTGGTACAGTCTGATCTATTCCGGTGTAGTTTGAGCCAATCTGATGTGAGTTGGGTTGCTCTGGTTTGATCTGTTCTGTTGTGGTTTGATGTGTTTGTGATTCTGGGTATGGTTTGATCTGATTTGGTACAGTATGATTTGGTTAGATCTGTTTTGGATCTGCTTCACTTTTTTTTTTTTTTTTTGCTTTGATCTGTTTGATCCAGTTTGATCTTTTTTAGATTAATATGAAACAATTTGAAATTTCCAGTCTGAACAAGTATGACCCCTTCTGTACTGGATTGATTTAGCTTGGTGTGGTTTGAGACACTTTATTTTGAACTGGTTTGATCCAGTTACGCACCCTGAGTGACGGCTGTCTCTGGAGCAATAATACACAGAGAGTTTCTTTCTTTCTGCCTTCTTCTTCTCTGTGTGTGTGTGTGTGTGTGTGTGTGTGTGTGTGTGTGTGCACGCGCACTCAATTTGTGCCAGGACCCTGTTTCTTTTTTTAGAGCAGTTGAATGTATTGGTTGGGTGGTTGGATGCATATTCCATTGTCTGTGTACTTTTAATTCTCATTGCAGTTTACAAACAAAAAGCTTTCAGTCTCTAACCATCTTCACACAAGCCTCTGCCTAATTTAAACAGATCGAGTTTTAAACAAAGCTGGATAGAAAGAGAGGTCAGATTTATCCTATCTAAGCCCTGTGGGTGAGTGCTGTTTGACTGATCCTTTGAGACACTGTGGATTTGGTGAACTGAAATAACAGAGTGTGTTAGCCATGTTCATGTCTCTTTCCAACGCCTAATGAGCCATGCTTCAGTAATGAGGAGAGCTTACCTCATCCAGAACACACTCCACATATTGCACACACTCGTCCACACACAGACAAGAGGGTGCACACACACACACACACACACACAAGAAATAGCTTTGTCCAATTTAAATCAAACTCTTTATGCCAAACAATGACAGCAAACGTATACAATACATAGAAAATATAAACACAAACAGTAAACAGGAGTGATATTGACTTCATCTTTAAACGATAAAAATGAATATTTTTATTTTCCATATCTTTTACAGATCTCATCAAAAATAGAACTCTTGACTTTCACCTTTGGTTTTATATTGACTGCTGCTGCAGTATGGGGAAAACTAAAAATGGTTTATTGCAAAAAAAAAAAAAAAGTCTGTATCACAAGCATGATTGGATCTGTCTATTCCTAGTAAATACAAATCCGTTCAAATCATGACTTGACAGTTCAAACTCTTTTCTCACAAAAATGAGCGTCCATCCGGATTCTATCACTATTTCTCCACGGAACCCATTATGATGTGAGTAGGGTTCTAAGAATGTACTTGTTCTGGAATAGTTCTTCCATTCTATTCTCGGGGGATGTTTCAATGCCCCGTCTCGTTCGACATCAGCACGCAAAAGCACCACAGTAAAAATAAGTGAACCACGCAGCAGTCTTTGAAAAAGAGAACTCGGCCACCAAATGACGTTTTCCAGACTTTTGCATTCTACGTGTAGGTGTCTCTAACAGTCCAGACATCTGCTGGATATAAAGCCTTTTTTGATTAAATAGCCCACATGCAACCCAAATGAGATACAAGCCTTGAGAGCAATCTCACTTTTTTTTTAGAGGAAGGAGAAACTAATGACAAGAAAGAGAGAAAGAAAGAAAGAAAGAAAGAAAGAAAGAGAGAAAGAAAGAAAGAAAGAAAGAAAGAGCAGTCCCTACAGTTTGGAAGTGAGGTCATGAGCGAAGCGATTTGCTTGGCTGAAACCCTCACTCCTCTTTTCTAGAAGATCGCTGGGAATACCAAGGCTCCTTGGAACAATTTAGAAATTCCATGAAGTTCCTTTGGAAGACCATCAAATCCGTAAGCTCCCTGCCACATGTTGGGCGAGCCTCTCCACACGGAGAACTCTGATGGGTTTCTGGCGAAATCTCACGTTCCTCTAAGTACCGTGAGCAGACCCCCTCCCCAGGGACCAGAGGGTGAAAGGGCACGATGTGCTCCTCCAATTAATAAAAATATGTTTGTGTGTGTGTTTGTGTATGTGTGGTGTGTTTGTGTGTATGTGTGTGTGTGTGTATTTATGCATGAACTCTTAATTAACACAGACAAATTTTTTATGTTCTATGTTCACCCTAAAATACCATATGAATATATTAATAATGCCTAAAATACCATATGGATATATTGCACTACAGATTTATGGCACAGTGCAGCATTTTGACAAAACTGAATCCTGTTGTGCCAATAAATCATTCCTGAGCTGAAACTGAGGTTGAAAGAGAGACAGAGAGAGAGAGAGCTTCTGTCAAGTCCACATGAACAAAAAAGAGGAACCATGTGTATGTGTGTGCATATGAAGCTGTTATTTCACTGGTGCAATTTCATTCATAAATAACAACTTCTCCAAAAATTCACCTAATTGGTTTTTGATCAGACCCACAGTGTGTAACTCGTATAGCGCTGGGTGTAGAATTTGAAAAATAGTTTTGCTGTATTCAAGCTGATTTTTCTGCATGTTTATTTCATTATTTATTGTTGGACTGGTTTGTGGTAGCAATATAAGATTACCTCAAACTCTGTCAAGAGGTTAGCTGTCCCATGCTCTGAGGAACAGACTGTGGATCAAGTTTCACAAGCTTCTAATAAGAAAAATGTTATCTCATATCTGATCATAAAACACAGCCGTGCTTTGAATGAATGTGGGCTGAGAGAAAAATGCAGGAGAGTCTTGGGAAAGCTCAAATAGTGTCTAAATCGTCTAGTTCTCTCTCGCATTTCCATTTTAAAAACATTCTCTCTCTCTCTCCCTCTCTCTCTTTCTCCCTTTCACGCTTTCTTATTTTTCTATGTTATGTCCCATATTAGTTTCTGTCAGCTTAAAAGAGGAAACACGGGTGAAAAAAAAAAAAAAAAGATAAAACATGAAAGACCTATTGACCTCGATCTTTTCAGTCAGTAAAAACAAACTTGGGTTTCCGTGCAGGTGCCTGTGTCTGTTTAACACAATCACCAAGAAATTTCACAGGTGAAAGCAGTACGCCGTAGCAGCTAGGCAAAGAGCCCCTATCCAGAAGAACCCAGGGCAAGTCTACTCATGTCCTCCAGACAACAGGGACATTTCAGGGCTAAAGAAATAATGTCCTGTTTGCTACTGCTCACATTCCGATTCGCTGAAACAAAGTCAATTCTTCATAACGTAAGTAGATGGGAATGGAAATGGGTGAGTTAGCCTCACCTGGAAATTCAGAAGCACCTGGAAGTTTTGGAAAGAAACCGAATTATGTAATGACTAATCTTCGCGAAATCTTTCTGGATGATTCACAAGACCTGGGCAAAGCTATTTATAAAACGTTGGTTCATTTCAAACATGCTGGATCCTCTGCGGTCGGCTTTAAGTCAAGTTTAATTTCTCAACATTCAGCTTTAAGAAAAAAAAAAAGCCCTTTAAAATGTATAGAATCACCACAATCTTACTCATATCAGGTCCGTCTGAATGAAATGTAAGACGCGCAGACGATACAGAACCTTTTTATCTTTTTTGGAGCAATAATTGATTTATTTCTTTTCGCCTCTGACATATTTTACTGCTCTGCAAGGTGTTTTTCATTTTGGTTCCTTCTCGAGGTGTTTGTACAGATGCCATAAAAGGAAAGAGAGGACAAGAGAAAGGCAGAAAGCCACAGAGCGAAATCTTAATCAAAACCACATAGGCTTTTTAAATCTCTCCAAATTGAGAAATGATTGGAAGGAAGAGATTGAGTTTGAAATCTAGGAACATTAAGGCCAAGACAGGAATCAACAATGCCTCTGGCTAAGGTCTCTGAGTCTCTACAATTGAGCTCAGAGCTGCGTTTTACAGAGTAAAAAAAAAAGAAGAAAAAAAAAGAAATAAAACATCTAAAGCAATCTGACATTTCTGTTTCTGCAAGAAAATCCCAGCCTTTGTTAAATTTTGTCATGTACATACATTTTGACCAATCTTCTCTAGACGTATTTCTTCATTA
Organism: Chanos chanos; assembly: GCF_902362185.1. Taxonomy (NCBI): domain Eukaryota; kingdom Metazoa; phylum Chordata; class Actinopteri; order Gonorynchiformes; family Chanidae; genus Chanos; species Chanos chanos. The sequence continues at coordinate 27,961,125 of NC_044502.1, forward strand.
TAGATAATACAATGATATGTCAGTTCTGTTCCAGAATGTTCCGAACAGTTCTGATGTGCCGTGCAAAGCAAATGCCCTGGAGCCTGTTTCCAAAGTCTACGCCGACCCTGAAACGGAGCGTCAATCCCCCCTCCCCCCAAATATATTTATTTATTTGTTATTGATCCTGAGAATTCATTACACAAATATTCCGAAAAAAAAAAGATTTTTGCAGAGGAATATTTTATGAAGGATGTCTGAGATAAGACACCCGTACATGACTAAAATACCAGCATGTCTGTTACCAAGTTAACCTGGACCCGAGTCAAAGAGTTTGGTATGAGTTCAGGGTGTTAGGTAACCATGCATGTAGAATTTTTTAGGTCACACTTCACTTATACGTGCTGTGTTTTTTCTCATCAGTCTTAAATTTGTTCCATTCACTACCCCCCCCCCCCCCCCCCCCGATGATAGATGTCTGTCTTCTGATGTTCAAAGCTGATTTGATTTTTATAGGGCAAGGATTTTCTGTACCAACCCTCCAAAAAACCACCTTCAGCTTCCAGAGAGTAAACTAAAGGTGAAGGTAAGCATATCGGAGAGGGCATGTAATGCTCTTTATCTGTCTGGGATTCTTAAAATACTCACTATGTTCACCAGTGTGTTTCACAGCCTAACACAAACTGTATGATAACTGCACTACACAGGAAAATCAACATACTGTGTGTGGGCTGGGCACACTGCAATCTGTACCTAAAGTTCAGGCCCAGCAGATACGAAATGACCTTTATAACCAGGAGGAAAGGAAAGGACAACCACAAGAAAGCCGTTCTGGAATGCTGCGGCCCGAAAAATGACTCGGGGAGGGAGGGTTAACGTAAAGAGAGAGAGAGTCATCTTTCACGAGGCAAAAAGCAGGATGGGGTGAATTTAGCGACGGTTTGGGAAACACAATAAAGACAAAGTGGCGTGCAACCTTAAAAATGCCAGCCTATGACACATAGGTCTTAAAGATTTTACACACACTAATTCCTCCAACAGATGCCGATCCCCTGCTTCTTTGATTTGGGCACATCATTTAAGGGGAGTTATTCCAAAACCGATCAATTAAAAGATTTTAAAAAAAATATAGCCTAACAATAAACACTTATTTTAGTTTAAAAGGACATATTCATGCTGGTATTCCAAAAACTGATACTACATAAAGAGGACAAAACAACACACTTGTTGATGCTTTAAACACAGTTAACACTTAAGACCGAAAGATAAACAGAGGTTTAATGAGATACTCTAAATTAGCTTGATGCTAATTCTTAAAGATATGCTAGGTCTGCTGCTAGGTTAGCAATTTAACAAGCTGAGGTTTGATTTTGCAACTCAAGCAACAGTCCAGGTTTGCCGCTAGGCAGGCAGAAGCTGCGTTTAAACACTGCTAGTCAGGACGAGTGTGGGATTTATGGAATGCTTAGCCTGGCCTTCCCCGGGCATGTTGTCTCTCCTCTCTCTTTGAACACTGATATCTCAGCTGTGTGACTGTACCAGGGGAAAAAAAAAACATAAATAAAAACGCGGCGCGTTTCACTGTCTCGTAAACAGGAACTTCGGCGAGGCTGCAGCTCTAGCAGCTACATGCTGGATTTGTCGTAAAAAATCCTCTTTTATTTATTCGGAGCAGCTGAGACGTTGGACCTCACACAAAACGACATATGCGGGGCTTGTGCTTCGGGAGGGGGGTGAAATTCTACGCTAGCTTTAACTCTGACTCTAAGAGTCTGTGTTTATACACATGGCTATGAGGGCTGTCCATGTCTATATAAGAAATCCTGAATTCACTCCACGCTTCACATATTCACTCAACTGCTACGTTTTCCGTTAAAAAAAACCCACACCAATATTTCACTCCCTGACTCAATACGTGGCGACGAAGATATGAAGACCAGTTGGAAACATATCAAAATATGGACTTCATGCTGAGCATGTTATTCACTGCCTCTTAGTATTAAACTGGTAAAAAAAAAGGAGAAAAAAAAGAGGACTTGGCCATCAGTCCTCTTCTTTTTCCTTATTTGGTGTCTTGAGGCTACCCGGTTTTTACGTAACTTTACGCTTACATTTAATATACCCAGAAAGAGGATTCTCACTGTTATTTGAGTTGAATCGAATTTGTCAAGATCCCAGACAATATCGCCGACTCACAGGCTGTCAATGAGATGAGAGCTCATGGAAATTAAATTAATAGAAAAACAAGTCTTGGCTTCTCAACAACAACCACTACCTCAGATTTTTATCCTGTGACTTTTATTTCTTTCTTTCTTTTTTTTTTTTTTTTTTTTTTTTTGCCCTGTGAATGTATTTTGCTCCAAGTGTGCAGTTTTGTCGGAGTCTTGTACAGACGGGCGGCTCTCCCCCGGGCGGCTGCTGATGCCTGCATGCCCACGGACACTCATAAGGGTATGAGACAAATCAAAGAGCGTCTCCAAGGAGACACCAGTGTGTTTGCCAAGTGCTAGAGGTTACAGAGGCTTGTTTGTTTGCTGCTTGCAGGTTTAAACTACACAAAACTCTAGTGGGATGCTGAGAGAACTCAAAGTCAGCAACCCGAGACCGTGTGCGCGCGCACACACACACACACACACACACACACACGGTCAACAACTGCCAGGCAAATAGAATTGGGGCAAGCAGAGAGCTGAACGGATGGCGTAATCTCCTCACGATTAGAGGGCGGATTCGTCAGAAAAACAAAGTATGTCACAAATGCTCAAGCTAGTGCTCCATCAAAATCAGTCCACGAGCAACAGGAAGTCCCCTGATTTCCTTTTTTTAAATAGGTGTTTTATGGGCTTTCAAATCCAAACAATCTGTGAGAAAGAGTTCGAGCGGGTAACTACCCCGATCCCTCCAAATTTTTTTGGAACACAACAACCATATGGTGTTTCAGGTAGACAATCAATAGGAGTAAACGAAAGTCAAACGAAACTCGACTGCTCTGATGGAAATAAAACTCTGTGTGTGTGTGTGTGTGTGTGTGTGTGTGTGTGTGTGGACTGTATTTAGTCTAGAATGCGTAAATGGGGGGTCAATTTTTCTTTCTTACGTAATTTTTGTACCTCATGTAAGACAGGCCATACTCCCGTGGGTGGTCCCGGCTGCACAGGTTGGAGGTTCTGGTTTGGATCAGTTCTCAGGTAGCTCTGCTCTCTCTGCTTCACGTGAGATGAAAACTAATCAAATAAAATGTCCGACTCTTAAAAAAACACTCTGCTTATGCTCCGTATGAAGGAAACAAATGTAGGAGTGTCGTAAATTGGGCATGTATTATTATTTGTAGAGAAAACTCCACTTGGTACAAAACTAAGCGCCAGGATGTCAGAGGGTCTGGTCACTGTCTCTGTTTATGAGGTCCGACTTTCATGAAACCAGAACCTGCGTTCCCACTTCGGTCCGGGCCCACTGGCATCCCCACTGTCACCTAAACCCTAAACCCGTTAGCAGTCCAGGTAACACATGATCCCAAATTACTTTCCACATAGTGTCAGACTATTAATTTTCTTTCAACACCGGCAGCTATAAGTTTACCACAGTGAAGGACACCAGGCCACAGCAGCACTTGGTCATTTTCATTCAGACTGAATGAGAACTGCTGGTATGGCCGCCCTCTCCTTAAGAATGCATAATGTGTCTGACCAGCTGCGAGGTTTTTGTTCGCGTTATGAAGCTTGGCATTTCACTTCTGCTCTTACAGGTCACTGTTAGCCATCATTAGCTCTAATGATATCTAATCTGTGTGTGAAATATAATGATACAGAAAATGCAGCCATGTGACTACTAATCTGTCAGCATATGACGCTCTGTCTGTGTGTGTGTGTGTGTGTGTGTGCGTGCGCACGCGTGTGTGTGTGTGTGCGCACGCGTGTGTGCAACATACAAAGATTTCTGTTTCATGGATTCCAATAATTAAAAATTTTGCCTGAATCTAACATGTGGGGCAGTACACTTAATGGCATTTCTCTGTGTCTTGTTCTGAGTGTGTGTGTGTGAGTGCATGTGTAAGTGAGTGAGGTTGTGTGTGTGTGTGTGCCTGTGTGAGTGAGTGTGTACGTGAGTGCATATGTGTGTGAGTGAGTGTGAGAGTGGGTGTGTGTGTGTGTGTGTACGAGAGAGAGAGACAGCATTGTGATGAAAGCAGCTGCCAGACAGGCTACTCTTGGCCCAGAGCTGAAACCGTATTAGATAACAGTTTTAACATTCCAGCACAGACAACCTGAGCGCACGCACTGACACACACACACACACACACTGGCTCATACACCCCACATATCCTACACATTTTATCTGCACAAACATCTGGTCATATATTTTTACACAAACAATTGGGTCTTCTCCATATTTCCAGCAAAATCTGAGAAAGAAGCTCTAAAGTCGCCATCTCATGATAACATTCTGCTGGATTCTTACTCCAACTAAACGTTTAGTCAGCCAACTAAACGTTTTATTAACAGTGACTCAAGCCCCATATTCTCCTCCACAAAACAAACAAACAAACAAACAAAAGCTGTTTAATTTATCTGTGATATATTGCTCCATAGTTAATGAGATTTAAATTAGATGCTAATGGGATTTAAATGACATATGAATATGGAAATGTATCTTATGCTGATTGGGAAACTGAGGAGTGCCAGTTATGTCACAATGGCTTGTGATACATAGGTAATGCATTATGAATGGTCTATGTCATCCTGTCTGTGCTGCTTTCCTCTGCTGTTTGTTTACCATTTGCTTTCTGATATTGTACAGCTTTCTGTTTCACATTAGCGCTCTCCTTTTTCATGGTTTGTGTATTTGTTTATTTGTATCCTCTGTAGTCAACAAGTCCCTGTTTCTTATGAGAAGCACTGTTTTTTTCCATCCTCCTCTCCTCTTTTATTTTCCTTTCATCCATCTCTCAAGAAAAGGCTAACTATACAAAGATAACATTAAAAATGTGTTAAGAAGCCATAGAATAAACATTCAGCGTTTACGTTTTTTAAAGAAGTCAAGTTGTTGATTATTTCATGCTCGGCTGACCTAAACTTTATTTTTCATTTTGTTTTGTTTTGGGTTTTTGGTTTTTTTTTTGTCTTTTTTGCTCAGTGCTGGCACTCCTGATTTAAATAAGGATCTGACTGAATTAATCACAGGCCCTGAAGATCAGTGATGGAGCTGAATCAGCGCAGCCAGCACTGAGGGGAAATGAAAGTTTCTGTTTAGAGTGGCCTGCTGGAGGAGAGGCTGCACTTAAACCCCCACACCTGGCAACACTGATACTAATACTGTTACTAGTATTGATACTAATATTAACATTAATACTAATACTCATATTAATACTGGTACCGATACTGCTTTTAATACTAATGCTGATACTGATACCAATACTAATGATGATACTAATACTGATACTAATACTAATACTAATAGTGATATTAATACTGATGTTAATACTAATGCGAATACTAATAATGTACAAATTCTAAATAATATTTACCATTCAGAAGGGATTCAGAGAATAATAAACTAATAAAAACAGACAAATGCAATGCACATACATACAGTCTACACACAGTTTAGGTCACTGGTATATGAATGTGATCAAGACAAAGATTAAACCTGTTTGTGATAGAGAGAGACAGTTAGGTGCAACACACATAATAATACATAATATAAAACTATACAAAGAACATAAAATGGATCCAATGCTAAAATTGCATTATTTACCAACATTAAAACAGAGAAGATTTTAAAGGAAAGAGGCATTTATACTCCTAAACCTTACCACTGAAGAATCTTTCCGTCATTTTTTTTAACAATTCATTTAAGCCATGAAAGCGATTCCAGAGGTCTTACACCTCTCCATAAACACTAGCCCAGCCTATGCAAGCATTTCATACATTAAATGCATGATGCCAAAGAAAAATTATACGACATCATATATCATATAACCTTGTGAAGCAATAACACAGCCCGGAAATGTCTGTGCTTTTCCATCTCCTCAAGAGCACCTCTATGTTCTATAACATGAAACCGCAACACATAACACAACTCTGCAAATGTGACCTTGTAGAAAATTGATGATACTGCAAAGATAATCTGTGGAATTCTCTAGAAAGTGACTGTGGTATTTATAGAAAAAGAAAAAAAAACATGGGTGGGGGGGTGGAGGGGTTGCAGATTCATCAAGCGTGACAGTGTAAACATCACAGGACTCTCTGATAGCTCAGGCACAGGCAGCAGGGTACGACATGGAGTCTTTTAAACAATAATGAGTCAGAGGGAGAATATATATCAGAAAAACGAAACCTCAAAGCCTTTAGCTGATTGGTCTGAGAGTACATTTTTATCTCCTGGCCTCTGTGCAGCGGCGTGTCAGACACACAAGCCTGGCCGTGGTCCAGACTAGCTATTACTGGAAACAGAAGTAGGAGGAGGACAAGGATGATCAATAGTCTAATCAATGGGACAATGTGCAAAGAGGGAGATGGGGTGCAAAACATTTTAGCCAGTGGAGAGAGACACAGTTACAGGACAGGAACAGAAAACAAAAAAAACCTCTCGCAGTCTCACAGAAACCACACAGTTTGTCTTGTCAATGGCATATGAAATGTCATGAAATGAAATATGAAAAGTTTCTTTGTTTGTTTGTTTGCTTTTTTTTTTTTTTTTTACATGTATAGATGTTTGGAGTATAAGCTTTCAAGTACCTTGCGGCCATGGTAGCCATAAAGCATGCCACGTTCGCGCTGTGAAAGTCATGTTATAGAAAGAAAAAAAAAGAGAGAGATAATTATTTTCTCATATTTCAGGCAGTCATAAAACATTAGGAGCAGCAGTCCGACAGGGGGCACGCGTCTGAGACGAGAGGAGACGAGACAAAAGTCTGTGACATGTGATTTTCATAAGAGCTGAGAGGGTTAGTTTGATTGGTTAACTTGGTCATGAGGTTAAAATAAAAGATCTGAGAGATTACTCACGCATCCTAATTAATCTCCCTAATTATCTTTAAACTGCCGCTGTCTTGAGGCAAAGCAGTTCTTCCCTGACATACAGGATTCTGTGTGTGTGTGTCGGCTAAAGACCTCAGACAAAAACGAGATCAAAGTAGAAGGTTTTAAAAATAGAGTAACCGGAGGGGCGGCAGGCGGGGGTGGGAGAGTGGGGGTGTGTTGTATCGTCCGTCCAGCCTGGCAGCCCCATGCAGTGAGACGTCTAGATAAAAATCTGTCTGAAAGAACCTGAATGAAGTATTCTCCGGCATCACTGGCTTGGATCGGAACAAAACATCGTCCGAGAGTTCTGACAGGGTACACTCCGTTATGGTTACAAAATGACGGTCCCCCCCAAACAAAACCACTGGATTATTGATATTTGGATGGGGATGATAATCCTAATCCAAAGGGCCCCTGGAGACTGGATTTTCACTCTGTGTACGGAGCTGTGTTACTCCTCGTTATTGCATTTACTGTAGACCAATTAGCACTTTACTGTTTTCAATTTACTGACTACATTAAATTTATTGACTCTGTTAAATTTACTGACATTTCAAAACTGCTCATGTTAGTATTTGTCTGAAGAAAGTCACTAAAACAGTCACGTGTACATATTTCATATTCATATTAGTGTCATAACAACAACGTGATAGTAATATACCAAGGTGACACAGGCATGTATGACTGTAAATGCAGTCATTATGAACTAGATACATGCCTCTAATTTAACTGGCAAATAGCATTTATTACCCTCCAACCCATCTCCTTTCTAGGGCACTGTATATTTCTCTCTCTCTCTCTCTCTTTTTTTTACTCCTCTCTCCTACTCGACGGAGAGGTGAGGGAACGGTCTGGCAGCTGTTGGAGGTGCAGACATGTTTTATCATATTTATGTTCGCCTTCGCCGCTGGAGTTCGGTCTCTTATCCGGAGAGCCTGGCAGGCTGGAGAGGAGAGATGAGTGGATGAATTGAGGGAGAAGTGTAAACATAAGCATTAACAATCGCTGTGACAACAGACCTACAGCCAAGAGAACACTGAGGCCACTCTGTGTAAATACAATGAGTCGCCCTGGTCAGACCTCCCAGCCTCTACTGGAACAGCAAACGTCTGACGTCTGAACAGACCTGGTGTCAGCCGGGGTGAGACTGAATGACTTGTATTTATAGACACTCCAACACCCGTGCGCGTGCACACACAGACACAAACACACAACCACGCACATACAAACAGAACCACGCACGCACACACACACATACACACACACAGACAGACACTGACAGACAGACACTAAGAGGCAGACAAACACACACACACATACACACATTTGGTGCATAAAGTGTCAGAGTTATGGCAGTCTATGAGAAGATTACCAGAGATGTCCCTGCAGGGCAGGATTCAGTAGCTCTCTTCCAAACATTAAGCAGGACATCAAATGTCTTTGAGTTATTCTGGTTCTTGAAACTAGGGTGTGTGTGTCTGTGTGTGTGTGTGTGTGTGTGTGTGTGTCTGTGTGTGTGTGTGCGCGCGTGTGCATGGACATGTGCACCCCTCTGTGTGTGTGTATGTATGTGTGTCTGTGCGTGTGTGTGTATGTATGTGTGTCTGTGCGTGTGTGTGTGTGTGCGTGTGCATGGACACGCGCACCCCTCTGTGTGTGTGTGTGTGTGTGTGTGCGTGTGCGCATTAGTCTGTCTGTCAGTGCTCGTGCATGGGCGCGCGCGTGTGTGTGTGTTCCCTCTGTCTCCTTGTAAGTCTGTTTCCTTCAGGCTATCAGGTCCTATGGGAGTGCAGGTACTAGCATGAATGACAACAGAGCATGAAGTCATTAGCCTCTGTGGCCTTGTAATGATGTGGCTAGCCTAGCGTAGCCTAGCGTAGCTCAAACCCTAAGGCAGCTCAGCTAGTGCCGTGGAGCCGTTCCTGTAGAGTGTGGGCGTGATTAGCTTTAGGCTGGTGTCATTTTAGCCATTCCCTCATAACTGCAGGCATAAATGTCTCTGTATTGAGCAGCTACTCAGTAAAACGATAGAAAAATGTATCGGACCTGTATGAAGACCTCTGTCTCCAGTACAGTGTGTGTGTGTGTGTGCACGTCTGTGCATGTTTGCGTTGACAAATGGCCTGCTCTATTAAAGACAAGATTCACTTTCTCTGCACAAATTAGTCATAAAGCAGTCTCTCTCTCTCTCTCTCTCACACACACACACACACACACACAAATTCCATCTTTGTCCTGACTGTGCCCTCTGACTGTAGCCATCACAATGCTGTCTCTATTATAGGACATTGTTCTCTGAAAAACAACATATTTACTTAAAAAGTAAAAATTAAACAAAGAAAAGGCAAAACAATCTCCTTCACCACAGTTTTTGCCCTTAAATGGCAGGAGTCTTGGCAGGAGTGTGTGTGTGTGTGTGTGTGTGTGTGTGTGTGTGTGTGTGTGTGTGTGTGTCTTTATGTAGGTACATAGGCAAATCTGATGATGTGGACTGTTTACTTCAGGTGGAGACTACATCCTGGTCATGTTCTCTCTGCTTATGTTTTCACACAATCACTTAGACTGTTGGCCATGTTTTCACTAAAGATATGACATTCAAAGCATATTGGTAGGTGAATATTATTAGGTGAAATGTGGGTGTAAACACGTGCGTCACATATGAAAAAATAGTTTTGTGTAATTATGTATTTTTAAATAACTACATTTTTCTTCACTTGATCTTTATTGCCTCTCTCTCTCTGGTTGTGTGTGTGTGTGTGTGCGCGCGCGTACGTGTGTATGTTTGCGTATGTGTGTGTGTGTGTGCGTGTGTGTGCACGTGTGTGCTTATGTATGTGTATTTGTGTGTATGTGTATATTTGTGGGTGTGTGCGTTTGTGTGTGTGTGTGTGTGTGCGTGTGTGTGGGTGGGTGGGTGTTTCTAGGACAGGCTTCATTAGGTCCCACAGGCAGTGCTGCGTGTACCTGAGAAGGAGGGTAGTCAAGATTTCATCCATGTGGAGAGTTGAGAAAAACAACTTGTCAGTTGTAATTTTTTGGTTTGGGCTTTTTCGCAGGACTTGAATGGAAAGTGTGAAAACCAGTTGCCAGCTCTCCTCTGAACTAAGTGGATCATTTAGGGCTGACGGCTCCGTGTTCCTGTTGGATTTTAATAGACTTAATCTTTCTAGAACACCACCTTTTATCAGGGTGTTTTTAAAGCAGGGGGATTATTAAAAAAAAAAAACTGGAGCAAACATTATCTTTGCCCTGGCTGCTGGAGGAGATGCTAATATGTGGAGAACGGTTAGACATGCCCTGTGGGGCTATGACCAAACTCAACAATGTCCTAAACGCAAAAAGTGGAAGGAGCAGGGTCTGAATTTCGGAGAGGGACGGCCGCAAGCTTCTAGCTCGGTAACTGGACTGCGCGTTAGGTTAAGAGAGTGCTTGATTGAATTAATCAGGTGCTAAATGAAGAACAGAAGAAACTGTTGATGGACTATGTAGCTGTAGCACACCCGAACGAGATGAAGCCTCTTTCTTGATCAGGACCGACACCTGAGGTAACTGGGCCTGAGTATGCAGGACCACTATCTGACTTTGGAGGGTAACAAAGGTTGGACTTTGTCAATGTTGGTGTACAAAAGTGTTGAGTGGATTGAAGGTGTAAAGGCTGCAATTAGTGTTAGGCCAGAAAACAAACCAACATAAAAAAAAAAAAAGCTGGCACATGCCAATAGAAGTTTTTACGTGGGTGTGTGACAGTGAAAGATTTTGTTTCTGTGGTAACCTCTGATGTGAATGACGTTTGTGTGTTTTGCCTACAGTGGGACACTAAGCAGAATGCCCAACAGTATAAATGTCATTTAGGGCAAATCATTATCATTCTGTGCACAACAGTTAGTGTGTGTGACTGTGTGAGCGTGTGTCTGTGTGCGTGCGTGTGTGTGTGTCTGTGTCTGTGTGTCTTTGTGTGTGTGCATGTGTGCGTGCGTGTGTGTGTGTCTGTGTCTGTGTGTCTTTGTGTGTGTGCATGTGTGCGTGCGTGTGTGTGTGTCTGCGTCTGTGTGTCTTTGTGTGTGTGCATGTGTGCGTGCCTGTGTGTGACTGTATGTGTGTGTGTGTGTGTGTGTGTGTGTGTGTGTATGGCTGTGCGTGTGTGTGTGTGTGTCTGTGACTCTGTATGTGTGTGTGTGTGTGTGTGTGTGTGTCTTGAACTCCTTACCTCTATCGCTGATTCCCATTCCAGCCATGTTTTGGGAGCCTTTAATCTCAGAACTGCACCTTGCTGCTGTCGCCCTCAGCTAACACTCCTTTTCACCTCCTCCTCTCCTCTGACACACACACAAATACACACACACTCTCACACATACACACACACACACACACACACACACAGAGACACAGACAACCAGACATGTAGATCAGAGGTCTAAATTCATCCTCTTTCAACCTTTAAGGTTGACCTCTCTCTGTTTGTCTCACACACACTGACCCACACACACGCACACACACACACATGCGCGCACACACACGCGAGAGACTACTCAGAACAATGGTTGAAACTCAGAGTGTGCAGTCTGTGTGTTCTACAGTATTAGCAATGTCAGTGCACACTTTACACTGGTTATGTTGGATTAAACTTTTTGCTTCTTTTTTTAATTATTTTGTGGACATTTGCCAACATTAATTATGTCCCAGTAATTTTGCGACAATATGTTTGTATTGTACAACTCTCTCATCTGCTATATTTGCCCCCAAACGAGCATCTGTGACTGTGTGAAAAGACAGAGGACAGTGAGCAGTATGTGCTGAGAGCAGATGTTGGTCCTGTTGGAAACCATTTAGTGAAACCAGTTCAGGCAACAGGGCTTACTCCTGACAAACTGAAACCCTCCTCAGTCAACCAATGAGTGACACCCTTTCACAGAAGAGAAAGATCCGCAATAAAAGACAGGAAGTGTTACTGTAACCAGGATTAATAGCAGACGCATGCATGCATACACACACACACACACACACACACACACACACACACATATACTTACAGTACATATGCAGTTCCTCTGTCCAACTCGAGTAGGATAAAATAAACTAATCAACCACTTCCTCTTCAGGTCACAGCTGCGAACAGACTGAGAACAGTAAGAAAAAAAAACACAATGTAAACACATATCCTTTTAGAAATATTCAGATTCAAAAAAGAATAGTTCTTTTACCGCGTATCAACACATCCAGCTAAACATCCGAAAAAGCTCAGAGAGGTACAGATGTCCAGTCTGTCGATAGCGTATACGTGTAACACCGCGACTCCAGACCCCATAACCCAAATATTTACACCCTTGTTGTGTTTTTGGACTGAACATGGCACTTCCCAAGATCTCGTCGAGTTCTCCAACCACCACAGACAGAAAACACATGGAGATTTTTTTCCCCCTTAGGGTTTTTTAGAGTGATTCTCTGACAGTGAAGCACCAGCTGGGTTTACAAGCACCATGTCGACATTACTTATGTCCAATTTGTCCTTTCTTTGGCCTTTTATCATAGATTGCTGCCTTCAAAACGGTTTACAAATATTGACCTACGTCCCCTGATAAAAAGGCTTTTTTGGAGTGCCGGACAATATTTGTGTGACAGAAAAAAGTATCTTTTCTTTGTTTGGCACTCTTTTTTTAAACACGGATTCCTAAACCCTGAGCTAAAGTGTTATCCATCGCCAAGGGTTTCACATCCTACCCTCAGTATTGGCAAGTTAGGTCCCTTTTAAATAAGATATAACCATAGAGAGAGAGAGAGAGAGAACGAGAACGAGAACGAGAGGGCGAGAGGGACACAGAGAGGGAAAGACAGTGCGGGGAGAGAGAGAGAGAAAGAACGAGGGAAAGAGAACAAGCGGGCGTGTCCGTGCGGCCGTACTTTCTCACAAACAGCCATTCCCTTTGTGTTCCTCTTTTGTCCCACGTATGAACTTTTTATTCAGGACGGGAATCGATAAGATAGGCCAGTGCAGGGGAGACAACGATGAATCCGCTTCTGTTCTGGAACACACGCGGCCGCTCACGCACTCACACACACACACACACACACACACACATGACTGAGCAATGAGCATGCTACATGGCACAGCACTCTGTGAGATCATTAGTGCGTCTCCGCCGGCCTGCAGCACAAAAGCCACGGACACATTTGGAAATTATCTCCATGACAAATCTGATTTAGGAGAATAGGCTCAGATCCCAGCCACATATTTAGATAATCATTACACACTGAGTGTATACTGGAACGCGGTATTAAAACATTACATGTAATAAGCAGTCGCTGAAAACACATGTAAATGCTGAGTTTGTCATATGACATATATTAGTGTGAGATCGTTTGTTTTGGGTTGTTTTTTTTTTTTTCTGTTGTTGTTGATAACTAACAGAGTGTCAGAGAGGGAAAAGAAAGAGAGAGAGGAAAGAGGGAACCGCAGTGATGCAATAGATGGAACAGCCTGTGAAAGCACAAATCAAAACAGAATGGCCTATGTTAAAGAATGAATGACTGACTGACAGATGTGTGTGGGCGTGTGTAAGAGAGGGATAAAGAAACAGACAGACAGACAGATAGAGAGATACAGAAAGAGAGAGAGAGAGAGGGAGAGAAAGAATGAGTACACGTGAGCAGTGACGGCAGTTGGTTGAGCAACTAAATTAATAAATGCATGAGTTAGCGAAGTGAGTAAATGAATGAACGCATAAATGAATGAATGAATGAAATGTCCTCATTGACGCAGTAATCTTTCAGCGGTAATGAGCTCAAATGAAGCACTGATGGTAGCGTTATCCTCCTGCAGCCACGGTTCCTTTCCTCTGTGTATTAAAGCTATGAGTGAGGCAGTCCGTTCAGTGGTGGCCTTTAGCAGACAGGCCCCAGAGCAGCTGCTGTTAAAGCACAGAGCATGGCCATTAGCATAAATGCATTCACCTTCTCACCTATGAATCTGCACAAGTGTGTAACAAATGTGGAAGCGATTTCTCATCCCATTGCAAGGATGTGTGTGTGTGTGTGTGTGTGTGTGTGTGTGTGTGTGTGTGTGTGCGTATGTGTGTGAGAAAGAGAGAGAGAAAAAGAGAGAGATTCGGTGTGTGTCCAGGGTGCAGTACTATATTCTTTATTAAAATACAGTCAGTCAGATAAACAAAACTCATCAGTATCTTTTAAACACATTAGCACTCAGTTAGCACATTCATGAAATGTCAGCTCAGACCTTAAACAACCTCAGCGAAAATTTTTTTTTAAAAAAACATCAAAAAGCTGTGTCAGACATCCCAGAGTACTGATCAGTATTCTGTATGACTAAACAACCCCATTCACAGTCTTTACAATCAAGCCTGGGTCTCACAGAAAAGAGACAAGCGTTATCAATATGAAGGCAAAAAAAAGGAAAAAAAGGCTTAGTTGCTGTTATTTTTGGAGCTATTCCTTTTTGATTGAGTCCTCCAGCAGTCAGTGTACAGTGATTGGTTTAAAGAGTGAGCGACCTCTGCGGATGATTTTTTTTTTTTTTTTTTTTTGGTGCTGAATGAAGACCATATTGTTTTAATAGAGTCTTATTGATTTCACAGTAACATATCTGATGGTACAGAGCAGGTGTTCCCTTTATTATGTGGTGATTTATGAGGACTCCCTGGTACCACATCAATATTTTAAGACATGTTTTTTATTAATTTAAGATTGTAATATCAATGTTAAGAGTATAACAGTGCTAAAAGACCAGTTTCAACCTGTTTTACGGTGTCCAGAGACAGATAGAGGTTTATTAACAAGAAAGAGGTTTTCTTTTTTCTTCTCAAAAATGAGATATGTCTCTCTTAATGTTATATGAACCATCTAACCTCTCTCTTTCTCTCTCTCTTTTGCTCTCTCTCTCTGTCTCTCTCTCTCACACAAATCAAGGGCTTATATTTATATTGTTCTTTTTTGCATTAGTCATTTTTCTGGCCTCAGAAATGCACCTCTGTTTGTCAAGGGAACACCTACACATAGTTCATAGAGTACAGCACACAGACATACACAAGTATATACACAGGCAAACACACACACACACATATACACACATAGGCAAACACACATACACACACACACACACACACACACACACACGCACGCACAAAAAGCAGGAAGTCCAGTTTACAATAGTCTAGAGCAGTCCAAACATGTCCTTGCTTGTCTCCGCATATTAAAATGTGTTTTAAGCTCTTTAAGAAAAGAGAGTGAGAGAATTCACTAAAACGCCAATTTCCCGTCCAGGAGAAAGCCCCTCACAATCACTCTATCATTTTCTCATCGATCTCCACAGCAAGTGGGAAGGAAAGCAACACACACACACACACCTACACACACTGTGAGAGCTCTGAAAGGCCTGAGTTTCCACCACAGGGGCAGATTAGGCTCATGTGTCCTGTCCTGTCGACTGTTTGCTGGCAGGTCCAGAGGTGTTGTAATTGAAAGAGTGGAGGCATGCTCAGGTCTGACTTTCACCTCTCTCCTCCTTCACTCCACGGCTAAACGACAAAACACATGCCTGCTCAGAAAAGCTCTCCATCTAAAAGCTGACCCACACACACACACAGGACTAGATAATAATATTTTTCAGAGAGGACACTAATCAATATTAGTTCATTTCCATCTCACTGTTGGTATGTCAGCAACAATACTGCTGAGTATGGATACAGATAACTGCTCTGATAATTTACTCTCTTTAATCCATTCAGTCTCTACCTTAGACTGTACCATAACAGAAAACTAATGACGGCATATTCTTTTCACGAACAACCACAGCAAAAAATTAATCCATTTGTAACTTCCAGATTGGATTATAGAACTTTCCAAATGAATGCAAACGCATGCAAATGCCAGTGCTCTACTGCGAGCTGACTGGCCAGGTCAGCTTTGCTCATGCATAAAATATTAGGTCGAGGAGGCATGGCTGACTACTGTGACAGGTTTGGGACCAATCAGCTTTCAGAGGAATGACTGGGCAGTTCAGGGCCTACAAACAACTGGGGTCTTACCTGTCAACACCGCAGAAATTAGCCCTCAAGCAGCTTCCTGCCCTCTCGCTTTCTCTCTCTCCCTCTTTCACTCTCTCTGTCTCGTATACACACACACTCTCTCTCTCTACACGCACTCCTGTCTTCTTCCCACAGAGAACACGCCGAGTCCGTCTGCATTCATTGTCTCTCACATACATATACACAGAGACACTACGACATACTCTAACGCCTTGTTTCATGCATATTCTGAATTTCCTGATGGCTATGCTAAATACTCCTCTTATTCCAGCCATTTTTACTTGAGCTAAATTTAACCTCTCGTCTGTTCTTTCATAACCTGAAACCCTTTATATATATATACATACATGCGCACACACATACATATATAAGCTGTCAAATGAATACCTTTCACTTATATATATCATAGTAATACAATGATCAAGTGGATGATCATCAAGATTCTGAACAGGACTTTAGCTATGAAATAAAATTTAAAATAAAACGCCGGTTCCTGTCGATTGGTCTTAGTGCTGACAATAAATTTGAATGTAGCGAACAGTTTTAGGGTGCGTATAATTCACGACCAGAGCTCTAAGCCCGGGTTCCTCCCCTATCATTACTGTGAGTGAGAGAAAGAGGGAAAGGAAACAGAGAGAGAGAGAGAAAGAGAGAGGTTTCTCATTAATCAGCTGTGACTATTAGCATGCTAATAACAATGAATATGAATGAGCTTAGATCCAGAAGACCTCACCAAGTTACCTCTCATTCATATGCTAATCCATCCAATCTAACTCATTCACTTTCTTGTCTGAGAGAGAGAGAGAGAGAGAGAGAGAGAGAGAGACTTTGTTATTGAGTCAGTCAGGCAGGGTTAAAATAAAGCGCGGGTGAATATAACGTGTGTTTGTGAAGGTAGCGATGTAAACACTGCCGTACGGAGCACAGTGAGTTTTGCCATGTCACGGTGGAAGCCCTTCACACTTCAAAAGAGATCAGTATTTCATCTTAAATGCACAGTCATGACGATACTGTTGCCCAAGGAAAAGACAGTCATCTGTCTGCGCATTTCCACAGCTACACCTAGCGGCGGAGACGGTGTACTACACCCTGGACGGAGGCCTCTAACTAAACCCGTGTTCCACAGTTTTCTCCCGTTAGGTTCAAGGCCTTGGCGTTTCTCCTCTTACCGATCCAGTGCCAATAAAGAGAGTAAGTATTATCTGATTAGTGAAAGTGAGCATGCCAACTTTAAGGTAAACCAGATCCATGCAAAGCAGTGATTTGAGCAGAGAGTTACTGAATTAAAGTAGCATTTCTAATCGTCCCTTATGGAAAAACAAACTTAAGCTCTAATTTCACTCATCGGTGATCCCAGTTATTTGTTAAAATTATAAGATATGGTTTTACATTGAAGTGTGCTTTCAGATGAATCATTAGATTAATTAAATCGACATTTAGGAAAGCCAGGTGTTCCCTTATTAGCTTAATAGAGATTTTAACTGACGCCTTTTTTTTCGTCTTCATCTGAGTTCACTTTAACAGGCCCTGATGGGTTAGGTCGTAAATCTAACACCTGCGTTCGGAAGACTTGAAATTGCACTCATTCAATTTGTAGGAGTATGAGAAGCCCCCCCACCCCACCCCCCAATGGGGGCGCATTTCAGCCAAGCCTAATTGTCGCAGCGATACCAGAGCTCCTCCGTTTTTGTTTTGTTCATGGCTGTCGTCATTTTAAAAACCTCACACACATAACATTTTCAAAACCTCAAACAAATAGAGTTCTTTTCATCAGTCAGTCAGTCCACTTATTTACACTGAAACAGGCAATGACAAAACATACATGTCAACGGTGTCATTGTGTTTTAATGAAATTCAGTCCCCGTTAAATATTTGGACTAAAGCAAATGTTCGGGAACAGCTGTGGGTCTCCCGACAGAGAGACTGAATGTTCCACTTGCCAGAACTCCACCCTTTTCAGCGCTGTATACATGAAAGATTTTTTCCAGTGGAAAACGAAAGAGAGTTGTTTCAGTAAACAGGGGTCAAAGCCAACCCGAGATACAGCGTGTTTCACTTTGGACAGTGAGAATTAAACGTAGAAGATATCTAGAGCTATATATATATATATATATACACACTTTGTGTGTGTGTGTGTACATATATATATATGAATGAAAAGACATAGCTGACAAAAAGAGTCATTTTTAAATCGTCTGCATACAGACTAATTCTAGATCAAAATGTAATGTTATGGACCAGTTGCGCTATCATAGCATCAGATTGATCAATACCAGGTTATTCTCCACGTGACCTGCAAACACTCTGCAGAACTGAAAGACTGAAGGAGAGACAGTGAATGAGTCACACATACCGTTACACACCCAGATTTACCACACAGTAATGACCCACTGCTATTCACACACATACACACACACACACACACAAACACACACACACACACACACATACACACACACACACACACACACACACAGAGCAGTTCCAAAGTGTTGCTGGAACCGGGAACAATTTGCGCACACACATACACACACACACATGCGTGCGTGCATGCACACACATGCACATACACATATGTACAGACAGCAAACACTACGCACACAGATATACACATGTGCAGACACACTCACGTACACACGAAAATACAAAAACAGTGAACACACATGGACACTCACATACACAGACAGTAAACCACACACACACACACACACACTTAGACACATAGGCACACACAAACACACACACTGTGGTGTGGGACAGTGAGCCTCATGCTGCTGTGTTCAGGTCTGGATTTGATTTGCAAGCTTTGGGAGTTTTTCTGAAGGGCATGCCTGCTTAATTTCCTCTGAGGAAACACAAGCTAAGGCTGTAATCACTGCCTTAGCGCATAACCAAACCCTGTCTGTTTACTCAACACAAATGAAAACTGCTCTCCTCTCAGAGACACTCTAACAGATAAAGACAAACCAGCCCGCCTTCATTCAGACAGACAGACAGAGAGAGAGAGAGAGAGAGAGAGAGAGAGAGAGAGGAGTGGGTTATTAAATGATAAAGAAAAGTAATATCCTGCTATATCCTCCTTAAAAGTCTGACCGGAGAGAAAATTGAAATTTTCAATAAACATACCCTAAAACATCCCCAAAAGTTTCCAGATTGTACTCCATAATTATTCAGTTTTTCCAAAGCATCATTATGAGAAGAGTTGAGAAAAATATAAATAAATAGAGATAAATTAATGGCACAACTAATAACTATACACATGTTAGACAGCTGATTGGATTTTTTAAATTAAAACAATTTATCAGCCAATCATAATGAAACATATACTGAGTAATTAACATGGCCTTGAGAGGAATTTCTGTATTGCTGTAAAATTAATTAGTGCCCTAAAAACCCACCACAACAGTAACCTTTGGCTTTGGAGAGAGAGAGAGAGAGAGAGAGAGAGAGAGAGAGAGAGATGAGGGGGGGGGACAGAAAGAGAGAGAGAGAGAAAGAACAGGACGAATGTTGCTCTGGAATGCTGGGTCAGGTCAGTTCTGTGTGTGTGTGTGTGTATCTGTGTGTGTGTGTGTGTGTGTGTGTGTGTGTGTGTGTGTGTGTGAATGAAAAGAGATGAAAAGGAGGTACAAGGAGAAATTACTGCACTCATTTGTCACTTAACCAATCTGCCCTTAGGGCTGACACCCTAACCTACACGCACACACACACACACACCCACCCACACGCACACACACACACATACACACACACACCCACACACACACACACTTCCACACAGAGTTACAGGAAGCGTCCCGCATATTTGCATCAACCTCCAAAATACCTCTGTACAACTTTTGCTGTTACTCTCAACCTCCTTGAAATGAACACCTCGGAGTTACAGAAAAAAATTAATCACATATTCAACATAGAGTCCATCTCTCATGCACACACTGGTTTGACAGTGTATTTACAAACCACAACAGATACTTGTGAAATGTGACATAACTCTGTAATACCACTATAATAAGCCCATAACATTGTTCTGATGCCTTACTGTGTTTACTCTTTTGTTTATGCCTTTTTGTGTTTTGTCTTGTTTGTGTTTTATCGCTCTGCGGTGTAGATGTTACATGGTAGGAATAAACCAGTGCCTAACAAACAAATAAATAATTTTAACTAGATCCATGTGCCCAAACATGATCCTGCCCTCTCTCTCTCAGAGATTGTACTTCAGTCTTCTCTGTGTGTGTGTGTGTGTGTCTGTGTGTGTGTGTCTGCGTCTGTGTGTGTGTCTGTGTCTGTGTCTGTCCTTTGGTTCTCATTTCCTCTATTGCCCTTGTGATTTTCAGTCATACACACGCACAAACACACACACACACCCAGAGAGAGAGAGAGAGACTCACACATACACACACATGCATCCACTGAGATCATATTCTCTATCCACTAAGAGCTCTACCAGTCCAAATCTCATCTAGGTCAAAGATTGACCACAAAGCATCTGCCTCTGTTTGCCTCATCCGTCCATCCATCCGTGTGTGTGTGTGTGTGTGTGTGTGTGTGTGTGTTTGTGTCTTTGCTTGTGTTTCTTGAATTCTTAATAAAGATCAGTGTGGATACTTCCCCAGCAGTCTGGTGTAATCTAAAGCTGAATCACTCATGAAGTTCCTTACCTCAAAACCCTTATCATAGAACAAAAACGTTTGCCAACAGAACTCTTGTTTGCATTCCAGAACACTCTGTTCTGTTCTCTTAGATCAGACTCGGAGAGTGAGAAATCTGCTTATAGCTTTTCATTCTTTACCGGGGCAATGAAAGAGCGCAGGTCTCGGAGAGATTATCCTTTCATTCGCTGTATTAGTTAAAAAGAAAATAATTCTTTATAACACTAGCCAGCACTCCACTGTTTGCAGAAAAAAAGAATTGATTTGTTCTCAATGAAGAACTTGAGTCGACCTGAGAAGGTCATTTACCTCCATACAAAACCTCTGAAACAGATGATGTCATGGCATCTTTTTGGGTCTTTAAAAGGTCTTTCGTAATGTAGATTTAGACATACTTTGTTGACTGATGATAAGTGCAGTATATCAATAAATCAATTTTCATTCATGGATAAAAGTCATCATATGCCTGTATTGCATTTCACCAGTGTAATGACTTAAACTAGAAATGAAACTACCATAGGGTCATTATTGCCCAAAGAGGAAAAGACACACACACACATACACACACACACATCTTAAACTGAAGGTTTGAAGTTTGTTTCTGACCCTAAGAGGGATGTGTCCCAGTGTGGTGGGAGTATCAGGTTTGTGATCTGTGAAGAGAAAATAGGAGAAATCACATATTTCTGAGTTGATATCTGTAAAATATGTTTATGTTCCACATATTCCAGCACTAATGAGTTCAAGTATAACATTTACCAGTGCTTTGGTTTTAAATCAGGGAGACATTTAATTAATCACATTTTAATCTCATGATACAGTGAAAATGTGGGAAGTCGTGTTTGGACCACAGCTGAGGTTTGAAACAAAATTCTTCTGCCTGCTGTAACCTGTCTATGATCAAAAATGAAGGAATAAACTTCATTATTTTATTTGTGTGTGTGTGTGCGTGCGTGTGTGTGTGTGTGTGTGTGTCTGTGTGTGTGTTTGCATGCATGTGTGTGTGTGTGTGTGACAGAAGGTGCTGTGGGCAGGTTTGTCTGGAAAGTCAGACAGAGTTATTCTTAAACATGACTACAGGAAACACAAATGTGAGAGCAGCCTAAAAAACAGGTGATAGAGAGAGAAAGTGTGTCAGAGAAAGTGAAGATGAAGGACAAGAGGAGAGAGAGAGAGAGAATGCGAGAGAGAGAGAGAGAGAGAACGCGAGCGAGAGAGAGAGAGAGAGGATGGAGAGTCACAGGAAGAGGGATGTCAGATTTCATCTGTGTTTTCAGGAACATTGTCATACATTATACCTACAGTGGCATTCACTTGACATTCACACACACACACGCACGCATTCGCGTGCGCACACACACACACACACACATAAATATAATTACCTTACCTGTGGAAAATTATGTGAAAAAAGTCAAATACATGAATCTGAAGACATAAATCAGCTTTGTTTGTGTGCATTTTCTTACAATTGCCATGTTATGTTTGTTTTTTGACCCTGTTGGTGTTCTGGAATGTTTGACTGTCCCTTTAAGAGCCCAACTAGGTCGGCGGCCGCCGTGGCGTCGGCAATGTCTGTGAAGCAAGTGATCTGATTGGTTGTGATATGTGGGAGAATGATCTGATTGGTTATGATATGTGGGAGAGCTGATCTGATTGGCCGTGATGAGGTCCATTTCACAGGGCCAGACTCATGTGGACCAGGTGTCAGAAAGCATTGTTTCCACACCGGCGCACCACAATGAGAACGGCACAAAAGAGGCCGACGGCTGCCTCCCTCTGTTCCCAAAAAACCCGGAGCACATACATGCTCCCGGTGCAGTGGAGCCCACGGGACGCTTACACAACACAACACAGCCAAAGAGCATGCTGTCTCTATCTCTCTCTCTATCTCTCTCTCACACACACACACACACACACACACACACTGTTATTCTCACTCCCTTTCTCTTTTTCCATTCTTTGCCCCCCCCCCCCCCCCCCCCCCGCCTCCCTATTTTCCCAAACCCCCAACTCTATAACGACGACTGTATTTCATTAGCACAGTTTACCAGAGAAGCAATTTTCTGTATCCAACCAGTGAAACGCACCCATGTCCCCGAAAACTACAGTAATATTGTAAATAGCTTTGATACTTTTCATTAGGTCTGATATTTCTACATTATCACTAGTGGTAAGTTTCAGAGATGTGTTATCAAGTTGCTAGGTATAAAGTGTTCAAATAATATTCTATGTTAGACTTTGTCAATTTATAATATATACGTTCTGGCCAATTAATGTGTATGTATCTTCACAGAAAGTTCATTTTAGGTGGAAATAGATTTGCTTTGTATTTTTATGGCAGTGGTAAAATATAAAAGCCGTTAGTGGAGCATAATACTGTAGTGTGGCGTAGTTTTATGACTGGCAGAGGAGGAGAACAAGTGCTAACATGTCTCCACAGTGACCTCTAAGGGCATTTTCATGCACTTACACTCATATTACACTGGCCCACATTTGTCACTGTGGAGAATGATATCACTGACTGCAGTCACACAAGCTATGAGTTCCCCAGGCTATGTATGTGTGTGCGTGTGTGAGACAGAGAGAGAGAGAGAGAGAGGTTCATTATTAATACAGGATTAAGGGTTTTTGATGCTTTGTTGTGTTCTGTGGTAATGAGGTTCAGTGTTTATACAGAAGAGAACACAGACTGATTAATTCACTTCTTTCTCTATAATGAACGTCCCTCAGAGTGCGACAACGAGGAGACAACCGCCAGAACTCAACACTTAGTAATACCACGGGTGTATTTGTATCTATCAAAATATGTTAACAGATGCCAAAACTGTTGAAGTACCTTTTTTTTCTCTCTCTCTCTTTCTGCACAAACATCTTTTAAGCCACATCCGGGAGCGAAGTCACTGGATCCGTTCCAGAAGGCTCTTTAAAAGTCTTTTCTTGTTGTTGGGTTATGTGATCTTTGCCTCGGATGATCGTTGCTCTCACCGTAGTCACATGGGATTTGACTCTCATGCCCCATCAGTGAGTGAGTGTGTGTGTCTGTGTGTCTGTGTGTGTGTGTGTGTGTGTGTGTGTGTGTTTTTAACCAGTCTATAAGTACACGTCCATCAGACACCATGTCCCATCTGCACACAGTGGATAAGACAGAGACGCGATCCATTCTCAGAACTCACTGATATCAATGCGGCATCTGTCCAAGTCAATAGGGTTCCATTTGACACCATGTAACGCATTGATTTTCCCTTATGGGTATTGATTTTTTTTTTCTCATCAGACTAGATGTACATCCTGTCATGTGTCAGAAGGTGAATATTCACACAGAGTTTTTTTTTTTTTCCTAATCCAACGCAGGGGTTTGGAGTCACTCAATTTATCTGACTCATCAGAGGAATCAAACTTTTCAGCATTTCAATCTCACCACAAGGTTTACCTGGGTTTTAGTTTGTTGAGTTGTCGCTAGCGGAACCAGTCAAAATAAACCTGGTGGAAGTTTATCAGTGTTTGCTGTGTTTGAGTCAGTGAAATAATCAAAGTCTTACACACTGGATTTACCAAAAGGGATCAGTGTATATTTAATCTGTAATAATCTTCAGATCAAATTCTCAGAATCTCAAATAGTCAGGTTCAAAGAACTGTTCCAGGCTCAGCAGAGGATGTGAACGGCGTGTGAAAGCGTCTCGTCCCTCTAGAGTTGTTCCAGCTCCCAAACATATCACAGGGGCCCCACTAACACTCTAGAGGGACCGCTCTGTAGGCCTCACACTCACATACATGCACTTAACAGCAGACCAGCAGCTCTTCTCAACATCACCCTCTCTGCTCCTCTAAAACAGATCTATAAAAGAATCTGATGTAAAAGTCTGTACTCTGCTAGTATGCCTGAGGCTATTTGTGAGTAGCACACACACACCCACACACACACACACACACACACACACACACACACACACACGCGCGCGCGCGCACACACACAGACGTAGTGTATTGACTGGATTTAACCAGTGGGGCAGAAAGATTAAACTCGCAGTTTTTCTCTCTGTTCTCCTCTTCGGTGCAGTTCAGTGCCGTCTTTAGCCAGCGTCTTAGTCTTCATCCTGAAACCACACTAATTATTGTTGATTTACAAGCTAACACAAGGGACTTATTGACGCATGCAATGAGAGAGAAGACATTTAGAAATGTTTCCTGTTGCCTCAAAGCTGCATTAGAAAAAAAATCAGCTCTAGCAAGATTTGAATATTCTCTCACTGGCAATAAACAAAATCTTAGGTGTAATAAATATTTTTTAAATGTAAGTGTTGTGTGTCTGAATGAGGTTGAATATCTTAAAAATGTCAATAGCCAGAGAGAGACAGTGTTAATCAAATATTTATATATGAAAACTCAAAACTGGTATGAGAAGCTGGTGTTTATTTTGCACAGAATCTTAGTCCTTACAATCCCTTAACATTTCAGGCCGGGTGTTTAAACCTGTGTAGAGATCCATGCAGAGACCCAAAATATAATGATGAGTGGTGATATAATGACTGACAATAATGTAACAGAACATGATGTAATAAAACCAGTACTGTAATAACTGGCCAGTGATGTCATAATATCATGAATCGGTAATATAGTAACATTTAACATTTTGGATGATTATGTAATAACCTATTATGTTATGACCAATTATTACTCTACTGGCCTTGCTACTCTATATTTTACTGCATAATTGGCAGTTATCACATTACTGGTGGTTATTACATTATATTCAATTACATTACTGTGCCTTTACAGGTTTTCACTGTGATAAAGGTGATGTGTTAAGGTATGGTAAAGGCGTTAATGACAAACTTTCAGAAGTCTGATGGCTTTAAAAACACGTGTCCTCAGGCCAAAATAAAGCATCAATATGAAACCACAGAACTTTTCCTCTCATCCCTTAAATCAAACTGTAGTTTTTACAAAAAATAAAATACCAAATCTCCCAGTGCCGATAGTTATTGGTAAGACTAAACCTAAGTTCAAGGGGTGTGTTAATGAAAGACACTTCACAGAGGTATGCTTTAGTCTCCCGTTGTTCGACATGTTTAAGAATCACACCATGCAGTCTCTAGCTTTTCTTCCATCAGGACTGACAGAGTAGACATGACTCACAACAAAAGATTTTTTTAAATGTTGTTTGTTTGTTTGTTTGTTTGTTTGTTTTCATAGCTTATGACTATGACGATCCACTTGGCCTGAACAAAACCATGTACTTACCACATTTCCTCTGATGCTCTCTCTTCATAAAGACTGCATTTCTATGTGCTATCCTACATCACAGCATAGTCTCAATATCCCAACAATTTTGCAGTGCACTTTTACTCATTTTGGCTTGATTACATAGCCAGTAATTTATATTCGTAACGTAACTTACTCTGTTTGATTACCTTTATACACAGAAATGAGCTACATGGCAGTATTTGATTGACTGGATACTTGTGTCAGTCCTTAGACTGATTTGTAGTGAGTCTGCTTTTGTAATATTGTGACTATATTGCAAATAAGCGTAATATTATTTGTTTGTATAGCTAGCAGCACCCATAACCAATGCTCCCTTGCATTTTGCTAAGCTACCAAACAACAAACTGACAAGATCACTGCATTTAACAGCGAATTGACTTTTAAATGACACAGTCTAAACGAAATTGGTCTTTTTATATTTTATCACAATCAAAAAAAAAACAACCACAGTTTAAAAGCTGCTTGAGACAGCAAGTTGTCTCTTGTCTTGGGAGAAAGATTGCATATTCCTTCCTTTGAACTGCACCTCTTCTTCTTTTTCCTCTGTTTTCATTGTGAGCCGTCAGAAATGATCTTATCCTCTGTGTCTTGATTTGTGTTTTCAATAATCTGGATCTGCTGGTGAATAGTTCTCCCATCCGTTCTTTTCTGTTTTCTATTTGTATTAACATAGAGGAAGGTCTGTTCAAATGTAATGACATACTTTACTCAACTTATTGACTCAAAGGTCAATAAACCATTAAATATTCAAAGGCTAAACCTAGCCTTAAGTATGTGTGCTCCGCTGCTTTAAAGATACTGTGAACTGTGAACACTGAAGAACTGAGCTCAAGTACTGATTGTTAGTGCTATCGTTGCATTTCAGTCCAAACAGTCCAAAATGTGCTCCCCAAATAACTATAAGAGTCAGAAAGTTCTGAAACCCATTGAAATAAGGTTCACAATGATTTTTCTCCTCTTTTCTTTATTTTTTTTCATGTACAAAAAACATCTACGGCGTCTCTGTGCATGTGTCAAATATTAAAATCAAGAACCAAAAAAATTCAACTGCAACACTGTCACAATAAAGGCCGACATTCTCAACGTTTTGTATTGGATCATTTATTTATTCATATATGTAAAACCTACCATAAACTATAATAATAAAAGGGCAGAATAAACTTACCATAAACTATTAAAAAAAGATATGCAGAAAAGAAACTTATCTCTGTCTAAAACTACCTAACTATAACTACCTTACACTAATTTATCTTAAATGACTAAGAATTCATAAGTGTGTGTGTGTGTGTGTGTGGACATGTATGTAAGAACTTGATGGAGGTCAGTGGGTGACCACAGTGCTCTGGTTTCCATAGCGAGTTCATTTAAATGAAGGAGTGACTTTAAATCAAGGGTGTGGAGACTTCTCTGACATGTCTTAGAGAAATGCAGAGGGACTCAGTCAGTTTCATATTTGTGCCATGTCACAGCCACGGCTGGGTCTCTACTTTTTTCCTTGTGTTTCTAGTGTCTCCCTCTCCCCCGTGTCTCCTGTGCTCCCCCTGTCTGTCTGTCTCCCTCTGTGTGTGTGTGTGTGTGTGTGTGTGTGTGTGTGTGTGTTTTGGGGGCGTGCCGTTCCTCTCACTCTCCCGGTTGCTGTTCAGCCAGCACACCTGCAATCCACCGACTCATTAACTCTGCAGTGTATCAGCCCCGGTTCCTCATCCACTCGCCGCCAGATCGTGGTTCCAGCCAGTGTGGTAGAAGACGTATCCTGGGCACTAAGAATTGTGCATTCTAACTTTCTCTCTAGTGTTGTCATTGTTTGCTACTACTAATCCTTGTCGCCCTGTGCCCATGATCACTCTCTTGCCTGCCTGTCTCTCTGCTCATCACTCAGCCATGCTCACCACCCTGTCTTCACCCCCCCTGCTCTGCCTGCTTCCCCAGCCACCAGCGTCCATTTGCCCTCTGCCTTCGCTTATCGGCATCCACTCCTCCAGTCACCTCATTTCTCTGAAAACTAACAATAAACCTCTTCGCATTCATTCTAACTCATTCTAACTGTGTCCGTATCCTGTGTTTGGGTTCTCTTTGTTGATTACAACACGCCAGACACATCACATTTTAAATGTAATGACCAAAGATGATCATTCCATCGCATATGAGCTGCATCAGGTGTCAGAGCTTTAACATCGTGCTAATGGCACATGGCCTGTGGGCGAGGAGAACTCTGGGAAAGTGTAGTGTTTTCCCTCACTTCATTCATTCTCATCAGGTGAAAGGTAAAGATACTCTTTGAGTTCTTCTTCTTTCACCAAAATATTCCCCCCTGTTTCTTAGTTTAGTTTTCGCAGCTTGGACCAGGGAAACAGAACTGAGGAAGACAACACGGGTTTTGAACAGCAGTCGGACGTACAAGAGGCCACCAAACCTAACACAGTTCTGCTGAAAGGAAAACAACTTGTTACTCTCTCACTAATTTTCACAAACTGAGCTTAGCTTAGGGTAAGGCCAAAATTACAATAAAAGGGCAGGGATTACTGTTCCCACCTATCTTCCTGTAGGTCTTTACAGAGGTAGCTAGGAGACTGGCCGGGTGAGGACTTCATCTCCAAACCTACACACACACACACACACACACACACACACACACACATGCACACACAAAACAACTTTCAAAGTCAGCCACATCACATGGTTCATTAAATCTACAGATGTAGGATCTTCACAGGGAAGATGTTAACGCAGTGAATCATGGTTTCTGAAGGGAGCAGAACATTAACCTGTGGAGCAGATCTTGACTTGGCCAATAGTTTTGGCTTTATCTGCCCCTTTGTCTCCTTCCTTGACCCTCAATTTAGCCTGTTTCTGACACCCCTTTCTTTTCATATCTGAAACATAAAGGGCAATGTATGAACAAAAAAAAAAAAAAACTATTTCTGATGATTTCAGTAAGCTTTTGGTAAATATGAAAATATACTGTCATCGTACATACAGAGACTTGAATGAGAAAGAGAGGAAAATGAATGACTACCTTTCAGTGAGGCACTGTTAGACTCAGACTGGGAATTAGGCTGTCTCTCCCAGCGACTCATCAGCCTTGAGATCAGTTCTCTCATTTCTAATGGAAAACATGCACCCAGACACACAAACATATCCAAAAATATCAGGAATATAATAAGAGCTTGGAGAAGATAATGAGGGAAGATCTGTGTTGGTGACAAATAGGAACTTGGAGTCCCAGAATAACTTTTTCATACTCTCTGTCTCTGAATTCTCACTCAAGTTCCTCACAAGCTTGGGCTGGGTTAGTCTATTTGATTGGGTTAGTCTGGTTTGACTGGGTTAGTCTATTTGATTGGGTTAGTACAGTTTGATTGGGTTAGTCTGGTTTGACTGGGTTAGTCTATTTGATTGGGTTAGTACAGTTTGATTGGGTTAGTCTGGTTTGACTGGGTTAGTCTATTTGATTGGGTTAGTCTGGTTTGACTGGGTTAGTCTGGTTTGACTGGGTTAGTCTATTTGATTGGGTTAGTACAGTTTGATTGGGTTAGTCTGGTTTGACTGGGTTAGTCTATTTGATTGGGTTAGTCTGGTTTGACTGGGTTAGTCTATTTGATTGGGTTAGTCTGGTTTGACTGGGTTAGTCTATTTGATTGGGTTAGTCTGGTTTGATTTGGTTAGTCTGGTTTGATTGGGTTAGTCTGGTTTGATTGGGTTAGCATGGTTTGATTGGGTTAGCACGGTTTGACTGGGTTAGTCTGGTTTGGTTGGGTTAGTCTGGTTTGATTTGGTTAGTCTGGTATGAGAAACACAGTGAAGGAGAATCAGACCATCAGACACGATCACACGGTAAAGACTCTGGGTCCAACATGCTGGTGAAGAAGTCCAGTCTCTTTCTGGGGTGGTAAACAGTAAGAGGAAGAGTCATCAAGCGGACTCATGGTGTTTTAACAGAATCAAAGCCACCGCTTCAGAAGATTGTAACCACCCAGAAAAATAAACCAGTGGAATGGAGGGAGATTGAAGGTAGTATTAGGAGAGAAAATGAACTGTAAGCTCCATCCCTGATTAGAACGATTCAAATGAGAGCTTTCCTGTTCGGAATGTCACGAGATTTGGTTTGCAACAGGATTTTGATATTTGCATATCTTCTGTCTGCTGTTATGAGTGTGGCTTTCATGAGTCTGTTGAAGTGGACAGAGACACAGTAGAGGCTTAACATCCACATTAATGTCCCGCCAACATGTAACATGATTCATTTAATTTAATGAGTGATTTTCACCTGAAGAACCTGGAGACACCACATAGACTGTGGAGTCCTCCAGATTTCCCAATCAAATGTTCTAGCCCTCCTGTTGTTGACATAACTGACACCAAAAGAGAGAGAGAGAGAGAGAGAGAGAGAGAGAGAGAGAGAGAGAGAGAGAGAGAGAGAGAGAGAGAGAGAGAAAGAGAGGATTTGGTGTTCGAACTTGTCCATGGGATGGGGCCTCTTAGACAATTTTATCTAAAATTATCCTCCCCTTACATAACACATGCTAAACTCACGACCACAATTACACATTTCATACAAAGCTTACGGCAATATCACTGTTATGACAGTGATGAATTGCCTCGTAGCGAAAAAATGAGAGTATTAAATTCCCAACATGTGCTTTACCTTACAGTAATAGAAACAGATGGCAGTACAGACAGTTCATTTCAAAGGTGTGCAATATTTTTTAAAAAAAGAAATCTTTACCTGCTTTGGTTGGGCAAATGTCTTTAAGTAAGAAATCAAATTGTGTCTTATCTAGTGTCACTTGAAACAAAATTGCCGTTTAAATGTCTCAGAACGTAGAGTGGGGTTTTATGGAATGTGGAACATGTTCTTACAATTGGTACATACAACAAAACATCATCACATCGTCCCACAGGCTACTGGCCGAAGAAAACATATTTAATACAGGGAATAACTCCTTTGTATATGCTTCCATCTTTTAAACTTATTTCAATGATAGATGCCAAAAGGGCTGGAAGTAGAAAATCAAAAACATTGACTCATGAACAAGACAGAGCTAAATCCCATTCTGTGGACATGAAACCTGCTAACACTTAAAGTGCGCTGATCAAAGACATTTTTAACACTTTAATATATATTAGCGTACTGAAAGTGTAGTAAACATAGTTCCTGTATAGGCCCATGAAACAAATCGTGTTTCTCATTATTCTTTGTATGGTCCATGATATTATGATACAATTAAATATTATACAACAATACAGTTTATAAATCATGTTATGTAATTGCTTTTAAAGTAACATCCAACCTGTTTGGAAGTAATGCATGAGACAAAGTAACTTTTTAGTTTCTGAAGATTTAACATGATTACATAAGGGCACACGGAGGTCGTGAGACAGTAGAGACTGCACGGGGAAGAGGTCAAAATTAAAATCAAATAAGATCGCAACAAGTTTGGTTTGATTGATGTTGTTTGAAATAAAAGTCTTGTGATGGTGTGCTTAAGATTTTAACTGCTAAAGCCATGCACAGTCTTTCATCTGCAGTTACCACTCTGCATTCCAGTGAGAGTCACGGCATGTTTCGTCAGGCTGCTCTACACTGTCACACGGCGTATGGTGGGCTTTGTGGCAGCTCCCTAATTGGACTGTGTGTGATGGTGTGTCACTGGGCCACCAGTGATGAGATGATTAATAAGGACTGCAATTATTCACCAGAACAAGCAGACCTTGCCTGCATAAACACACACACACACATACTCACACACGCATGCGCGCACACGCACAAATACACACACACACAGTGAGTCAGAGAGAGAGACAGGCATTAGTATTTTATGGTGCCATGTTGCTTGTCTGGCGCTGTGATGCCCGTTGTGCCAGTGTGACTCTGCCAGTTGGGTGTCCATCTGAATTAATCACATCACTGCACATATACACACAGCGAAAGATAGAGGAGAGAGAGTACATGTGCGTGCATGTGTGTGTGTGTGTGTGTGTGTGTGTGTTTGAGAAAGAGAGAGAGAGAGAGAAAGAAAGAGAGATAGAGAGATAGAGAGAAAGAGAGAGAGACAGAGAGAGAGAGAGAGAGAGAGAGAGAGAGAGAGAGAGAGAGAGAGAGAGGGCAAGAGATAGGGAGGGAAAGAGGGAGGGAGAAAGAAAGAGAGAGAGAGATGATTTGGCACTTGAACTTGCCTGTGGGATGGGGGCCTCTCAGACAATTTTATCAAACAGTGTTTCTCCCGAGCTCTCACCGGTTACCTCTAAACTAAAACGAATATATAAATATCACAGCAGATGTGCTGAGTCAACAGCAGACCCAGGGAATCCACAGTTAATCCTCTCAGCCCAAAGGCGACGCTCTGAACGGACTCACAGAACTGGTTTTAAATTTGAATTTGTTTATTCTAACCTGAACCTGGGCCTGCAGGGTTGGACCACATGGCAGTGTTTCTCAGATTACTTGAAAGAACAGCTAAGGAACATTCTTTTTGGAAGGTCTCGACTTTTGAATTACAATATCCAGCGAACCAGTCGATCCTGTTCCATGGAATATGCACCAGGAAAGAAAAAAAAAACATTCAGACATGTTTAGACCAAACTTTAATGACAGCCTGCATGCACAAACATCGTTTAAAGAAAAAAAGAGTTGACCGCACTTTAGCTACTCACGCATTTAGATAAGATTCAAAACCAAACTGTAATCAAAACTTGCAGAATAATAGCCAGAAGATCTAATATCCTTGTCTCCCTGTGCAGACATTTTTCATCGTTTCTCCTAAAATTTTCTGTACTCTCATTTCATATAATCACTCACTTGTACAGACCCTGCGGTGAACTCAAATGTATCTCATTCCGTCTTTGTGATTTCTCATTCAGTTTGTGCTGTAACTGCATTTATTGCTAACTATGCTCTAACAATGCCAGGGCCAGTCAGAGCATACCAGCTTTCCCTTTTTCAGCCAAAATGAGTTTGTTTGTTTGTTTGTTTTCATTGCCACTGTTACCTCAGGCTGTCTCATTGGGGGTCTAAGGCCCAGTTTCCCGTAAAGCTGCTTTGTGACAATGTGTGTTCAGGGGGAAAAAGGTGCTATACAAATAAAACTGAATTGAATTCGAGTGAAAAAGCAAGTATCAATAAGAGTATATGCCATTGTTATTGTGTGGTCTTAAAATCTCTTTGGGCTTTAGTGAAATGATCTGATTGCCTTGAATCCTCCACTCACTATAAGTGGATCGTTAGTATAATACCATTTGCTTTCCCTAAAACCATATTTAGATAGACGCAGTCATCATCAGATTACAGCTGGCTGCATTGATTGGCTCCCGTGTTCATGTGACACGTATGTAATCTTGCCCCAATCAAAGAGAATTCAGCTATGTGACATACAATCTTTGATCCAATCATTAGACCTATTGGAATACTCTTTTTCAATCAATGAGATATCCTGAGCCATGACAACCCTTCAGATTAAGACTTAAAGACAAGTCAACTGGTACTCCCCTCCCATCTGTCCCTATAACACTGATACATTTGTTTCCATAGGGAGAGAGAGAGAGACAGAGAGAGAGAGAAGGAGGGATGAAGAGATGAAATAACATCCCAGTAGATCTGGTACCTAAGGAAATGAGAAAATGAGAGAGAGAAGAAGAAGAAGAAGAAGAAGAAGAAGAAGAAGAAGAGGAAGAGAGAGAGAGAGATGCAAAGATTGAATTCTACTGCCATGAATATTTTACCAATATTGCTTGGAGCCTTAAAAAGCTGCATTCAGTATATCATCAAAACCAGTAATTATAACGGGTTATAATGTCCCAAAGCTTTAACCTTCATATACACAAAGACAAAGTTACTGCTCACCTCATGCTATTTTTCGTTCAGTTCCAGTGTATTATTATCGTGTCAGCATGTCTTCATCCAGACACATTTGGGCGGGAAAAAGAAGTGAAAAACAAAAACTTAACAAACGAGTGAAAGACACTTTAAAGTATGAGAAATATAGAAGTAACCGGCCAACAGTCCCATGGCCCCCCCCCCCCCCCCCCCCCCCCCCCCCCCCCCCCCCCCACCCTGTCGTCATTACACCATATACATTCCGTCTGTGAGTCATTTTACATTAAACTTAAGCTGTCGTCCATAAAACACAACCTTGTTTGTGCATCTTTACGTATACAGTCTGTAGCAGAGGGGCAACTGTTTTTCCAGCTGAAACATTTGGCACAGAATTGCAACATAAATCTTAGAGAAAATCGTCATTATCCTTCTGTGTTTATCTGAATGAGATCACTTTCTCTCATACAATCACAGATGATGATCCTAAAAGGTTGTGTCCCAGCTTTGCTTTGTTTATAAGCATAAATACAACCGGAGCCAAAGATATTTTTTCCATTCTGGCTCATGTAATCAACTTCAATTAACAAACAGTCAGATAAAAGGGCCTATGTTTATGAGTTCTCTTTGCCAAACTGACATACACATACACATACACACCATTTTAAAAGTAGAAGAGTAACAGAGAGAGAGAGAGAGAGAGCGAGAGCGAGAGCGAGAGAGAGAGAGAGCTGATTGCTTTAAGTCTCTGTGACAACAGTGTTATTCAACGCTTTCATTTCTTTTCCCACAGATGAAATTACAAGCCTTTCCGTCGCATAAACTCATTAGTTTACATTACAGTGTGTCATTAACGAGAGGAAATGTAAGAACCCACTGGACCATAATTGTGTTGGAAAAAGCGGGGGGGGGGGGGGGGGGGGGTAGTCTAAAATGTGCCCAGAAACGTTTTTCAGTCAGGATGTTTCGGAGACCAGTAACATTTGGAGTGATATAATGATTCTGAAACATTACTGATTTGAGTTGATTTAATTTGATAAGTGTTCAAATTTATGCTTATTAGTATTATGACTGCTTGACAACAGACGTCATCAACAATCTCATACTGCCACCTAGTGGTGACTTTGCAATCAAGTCAGTCTGCACAAAGTCATGCATATACAGTACTGATGAAAGTCTCTACTCATATTGTTGAAAATCTGTTGTGAGCAGGAGAAAAAAAATCAGGTTTAATATATATATAGTAAACACACACACACAGACAAACAAGCACACACACACACACACACACACACACACACACACACATTTACGTTTACTGTGTGCAGTAAACGTAAATGAGTCACACATAGTATGGTTATAAGCCATTAACAGACTTAATTTCAACTCTGTCTTTACTAAGTTCATAATGACCCTGTCCCTCTCCACATTGTGTCAGACCTCATGTTACATAAGACATTTAAGTATTCACTGAGAGAGTAAATGAATAATAAAAGAGTAGCATTCTCTTCTGTATCCTGTCCTAGTCCATAAACATGGCATTCACATCACACTCCATTAATGTTTCATGATGACATAGGATCACAGGACTATCCATTATGCTCTATTGATCCTGAAAGGACTGCACTTAACAGTATGGGTCATTTACAGGTGTCATTCAAGCCTTTACAAGACCAGACAAGACAGTGACCTTTATTAGACAGGTAAGTTAGTTCTCTTACAGGCCACAAAACTATTTCTCGGTACCGTCAATATGCCCAGTCCTTTCTTGTTTTAGTTCATTAATTAACTGCAGAAATTGTCACTTGTATGTCAGTATTGGACGTGTGCTCAGGTTCACAGACAAAACTATAAAACACTGCAGCTTCTTCTTTAACTGTTTCCTTTTATGAATGTGACATATACCTAAGGCCCAAACAGCATTTCCTATATAATTTTCATTGTAGCTACAAAGACTGGGGCATTAAGTGCTGCTTGCATGATATTATTTTCTTACAAATACATTAAAGTTTTCACTTCATGTTATATTTAAATACAATGTGAAGACCAGAGACTTGATCAGTCGGGCTGTGAGGCTTACATCCAAAGTTGTTTCATAGTTAAGCCAGTAAAAAAATAATCTTATTATTTTTATGACGTAATCTAAATTGTATGGTTCACCTACAATACTGCTACCACTGTTCATGTCAGAGCGTGTGTGTGCTGCTAGGTGCATTTTGAGCTGAACTCAAATCTCTCTGGTAAACTTGCCTTTACCTGCCCCTTTGAGTGTGTGTGTGTTAGGGAGCAGCTGTAACAGACAGGGTGGAACATGTAGAGCAAGTGATGTTGTAATATCAGCATTAGATTGGACAGGCAGGTGTCTGTGACTGTTGTAATATCAGCGTCAGATTGGACAGGCAGGTGTTTGTGACTGTTGTGAACATGCGATTGTTAAATAATATAAAAATAAAAATTTGTTTGTGGTGAATGTTCTGTGGTAGAATCAGTGGAGGAAATGACTTTTTGTTGTTCTAGATATTTAATTATATGTTCTTGACGCGTTCTGTGTGAATGAATCTGTTCTCATTCCAGCTGTGGCCTGAAACGCAGAGGGGTTTGTGCCGTAACCTGTGATGTGACCTTGTCCTCATACGACTCATGCTGTCAATGTCATCTACACACAGAATACGCTTCTGTTCACTTCAGTGAGGCTTTGTTCACACTGCAGATAAGAGCGACACATTCCGGATTTTTATCTTTATGTGTGCACAATGGAAAAACCACACAGGGTTGTATCTTTTCAGTTTTGATCAAAGTGTACCTGTGACAAAATCTGATTTTAAGCCACACAACATATATGTAATCTGAGTGAGATTTGTAATTTTCTTTTACCCAGCAGCAGATAAAGTTTTTCATAACCCTTCATGGGATTGTTTTAATACAAAAAGGTGAAAATAAAGCATTTTGGGGTACAACTTCACCTTCCTTCTTTCTTTGTAGCACTTTATCACATGTTAAAATTCACAGAGTGCGCATCATTTTAGAACACGCAAAAAATTCAGGGACATTTAAAGGACGCATCCACTAGATTTCCAATGGCCCCAGAATTTTTTTCTTTTTTTCAGCTAAGCTAAAATTCAGTGTGACATATTGCTCTGTAATTTAAAAGAAAAGATCCATCAGAAATCCAGGTAAATCACTAAACAAGTATTATCAGAGTGAAAAACAAAGAATACATGCACCAGAGAACACACATATCAGACATCATTAGTACTGCTGTGTGTGCCAAATAAATATTCTGTCAGCCAGAGATGTGCTATTTAGCCAGTTAAATTCTAACTTTAATTCTAACTGTATAAGTGTTAGTCACCTTTTGGCCAATGAATGCTGGGATAGACTCCAGCATCCTCCGCTATCCTTATTAGGATAAGCAGCTTAAGTAATGAGTGAGTGAGGGAATAGTACATTGATACTGTTCTTACATGTTTATACTATCAGTTTTTTAAATCACAACTCAAAATGACACAAAATGCACAACACAGATTTAAATATGATAAATATCATTCTTTTTTTCATTTCTGTTTTGGTATGCTTATCTTTTGAGCTCTTTTTTCCCCCTTTTTTTGGTTGGCCCATGCTGGATTTAGTAGTCCAAGAGAGTTCATCTGCTGATTCTGTTTGGTGTCAGCTCTCCCAGAGGAAAAGTGATGAGTCACACAAGCCAGAGGAACAGCACACAGAAGATGGAGTAAAGAAGTTCATTTAAACTGAATTCAGCTGTAGTCTAATTCTCAGGTAAGTCCATATAGCTGCATTACATGTTTATGAAATGTCTTAAATGAAATAAGAGCTGAAGTTTATGCATGTTCACACATCCAAGTTATTTCTGTCACTATGGCTACACAAACTAAAATAGCTCTGACATACTTTATTTCAATAAAACATAGGGTGTGCAGGCAATGAAAAACCTATTTGGATGTGAACGACATCCAAACACAGAACACATGGGTTTAAAATAACAGTTTCAGGTCAGGGTCACATAGTTCTCAGTAATGGGTTTATGAAACCAATCGCACACCTGTGCATACATGTTCTTTCAGTCTGGGTCTTAATTTTAGCCTGTGTTGCAGCCAGCTCTTGAACCACTGGCCTTCACGTCTGTTTAGTTAATATACAACCCGGACAGAAAAACCTGCGTTATGCTAAGGTTATCAGAACTGGAGCGCTGTGAGTTCTTACTGTCAGTGCTGACCTCACAGTCTCCAGAAATAGAAGCCTATGAATGATGGGTCTGTTCCCTATTTTAGGACCACCTCCTGAGGCACACGTGCTGTCCACTGACGACCCACGGAGACGGAGGGCTGGGTGCATTTCATGAGCGAGACCCAAGATGTTGATTCTGTTTACAAAGCGTCGCTCCATTTAGAACGAGGCTCTCTCTCCAATGACCAATTAGAGAGAGTCTTGGAAATCAGCCGCGACGGTGAGTAAGGATTACAGCCTGTGCTTGAAGTGGGCAGGAGACATATGGAGATGAAAATGTAACCCACTGTTTCTTACAAATGTCCTTCATTTCACAAACAAACTCAATCAATGTGATTTTGCAAATGCAGCAAGCTCCTATCAAGGCATGACTGAAACATGATGGTTAGGTTCTCCACCACTTCCAGAGGAAAGGTCGAGTTTCTCTGGCTCTTTTAGAGATTGCTCCAGGATTCCAGCACGAATCATTCCGAGAGGGATTTTTCCCAACTTCTTCCCTCAGGGTCGTAGGCTTGGAGTCCATTATAGTTAACCTGTTCCAACAAATACATCCTAATACATGGTGACCTTACCTCCTGACCTCTGGATGCGGTTGAATTTCAGCCCGTGTGTTTTTGGCTGAGTGGTGACTGGGGTCCATGCCACTGCGGCTCCCTCTGTAGGAGTCATTTTGCCTGTGGAAATTTTCGCACTGTTTCAACTAAGGTGAGAGTTTTGTTTGCTCCGTTTCTCTTTGTGCCAAAAACAGATTTCCCCCTTTTCAGCAGCAATATATAAATGAGCAGAAATACAATGCAAGGTACCTACACTGTGCTCAAAAAATCCATTCACCAGTGATCTGGCTCCACTGACCAGCCAGTGAGAGGCACTATGACAGCAACAGGGAGACAGTTCCCTGCTAGCATCCAGAGGTGGGAAGTAACAAACAAATACTTCATTACTGTACTTAAGTAGAGTTTTCAGGTCTCTGTACTTTACTTGAGTATTTATTTTTCTGACAACTTTTTACTTTTACCCCCTACATTTTAACACAAATATCTGTTCTACTCCTTACATTTTCAAAACAGGCTCGTTACTTTAGTTTTAATGCATTTGAGGGGAATTATCGATTCTTTTTACTGTGCATCATTGCGCGCCCTCCCAATGTCAAGAGCAATTTGAATTTAAATAAATGGGACAACAATACATAGAACAGACGATCTCTTGGCATATCCATTGGTGTATACCACGCACGACAGACGTAACAAGACGACAACGACGTAGAAGTCATAACAAGACGAAACAGACGAGAAAGGGAGATTGGACAGCGGAGGAAGAGGCGTCTAGTCAGTGTGATGTCTGTGACAGGGAGAACTAGTTGCAACATGCATGAAAGTGAACCAGGCAACATTGCTGACGGAGCCGATTCAGAGCAGTGAGACATTCCCCGTCCACGGCCTTATTTAAGAGAAATGTTAGTTGGTAGTCCTGTAGAGATGAGAGAATTTCTAATAAAAGAGTTTAAGGTTTAGTTAGACCTGAAGTGTCTTGTCATGCTGATCATAATGTTTCGAGTTCTGCTGGGGACATTGAAAACCGATTTGCACATTGCAGCGAAGTTCATGTTCGTTATTTTCAGTATGTTGTTTTTTAATTCTATTTGAAGTTAGACTGGTTTAATAGTCTTCGAATTATATTAATATGACAAATTATATTAATAATAAAACATAAGTCAAAATTAACAAACTGCGGCTGAGTGAGTTGAATGGTCCTTCATCTCCCTTCTATTTCAGCGCAGCTTTGCCTCATTTTAAAATCACATTGTCCTACTGGGTGATGTTAAAAAAAAAAACAAAAAGACTAACCGTCATTACATTTGTTAGTTTTATTGACATGTTTCATCTTCTTTCAGGAGCAGATGCTGTCACTTTGATGCATGAATGGTCTCACAGCATGGTTTTAGTTTAAAAGACTCTACATTGTCAGACACCCATTTAAATATCCGGTACTAATGCTAGGCAGAGTGCATACTGCTGAAATTACACTGACTGGAGGTTCCCCGTTGCCATTGTGGTAGGAAACCTTAAATCATAATAAATTAAGCTAATTTAACTCTTCAGTTCTCCACAGGACTTGGGAAATTACTGTTGTATTGCTCACGTCTTGATTATATCAAGCTACAGATTATTGAAATCTAGGAAGAATTTTGAAAATCAACCACAACAAGAATACTAGAGTAGCCTACAACTCCAGTGTGTTTTGCAAATGCAACATGCCTGTATCAAATACACTGCACAGTTTGGGAATATTTATTAAATCATGCTTCACAAAGAATGACAACATGTTCTTCAAATTCAAAACTAACACACATGCACAATGACAGTTGTAAATACATTGAGTCATGTGACTTTTTGGCAAGGTCACAACTTTGCTGAAATATGTGTTTTGCTCCCCGACTGAACCGGTTTGACAAATGTACTGGGCAAGTCATAGCTCACAGCAGGAGATGATGATAATTGAAGAAGAGTACTATTCCTGTAGGTAAAGGTTTATGGCATAAGCATTGATGTATTTGCAAAGACACAAGGAATTATTTGTTTAATTTCTTAAATTGGAGAGACCATTTGCTTCACAACAAGTGCCAACCAGTTATCCTCCAACATACTGACTGTAAAAAAAAAAAAAAAAACACTAATCATATACGTGACTCTTTAAATGTTCTTTTCCAGAGCGAATATGGTGTTTTAACAGAGTTCCTTTGTACAGCCAGAACGTCTCAAAACACAAAAACCCATAAAACGGATATTAAAGTGTAATTACTGAAAAGAGAACTCCATCATCATTAAAGAACTGTGTCAGCTCTTTAAGGATGATAGAGTTTTATTTCCTTATGCCTAATTTGTGTCATCACCACCAACAGTGGCAGAAGCATTGACATGGAGTCAAACCAGTCAGTCATACAAGTTGGTATTTTGTCTGTACATATAGCCACACAATCAAAGGTTCTTAGTGAAATGGTGTTTTATTTGTACTTTGTACTGGAGTGAAATATAACACACATTTTCACAGTTCCCACAGTTACATACACATAATTAATCATGTGATGTTAAACGCAATGTGAAGAGAGAAGACAAAGCCCTGAGTTAAAATAAAAATAAACAGACAAACAAACATATGTATATATGTGTGTGTGTGTGTGTGTGTGTATGTGTGTGTGTGTGTGTATGCGGGTGTGTGTTGTGTGTGGGTAATTTCATACTACCCATGAAAGGGCACTGAGTGCAAATACCTTATTTCCTTACACTTCCGGCTAGGTCCAGTAGGGACAGTACAGAGCAATTGTGTATAATGGGACACTAGTGTTTAACTCCTCACAGCTGATGTTTGAAAAAAAGAATAGGAGACCAGAAGGGAATCAGAGAAGTGGGAGGAGTGGGAGGAGTACAGGATGTCATTAATGTTGACTCTCACACTCACTGTCTCCGCAAACATTACTTAGGCACTAACATGAGGCCTTCTGTAGCATGATTCGTACTACACTCTTGGTGTGAAATGAAACGCCAGAGTCAACTCATCAATGTCTCCAAGCTAGATGCAATGAGCCACTGAGCCACTGGCACACTTCAGTAAGACAAGAGTTCATAATAATAATAATAATAATAATAATAATAATAATAATAATAATTAGAAGAAGAAACAGAAGAAGAAGAAGAAGAGGAAGAGGAAGAGGAAGAAGAAGAAGAAGAGGAAGAGGAAGAGGAAGAGGAAGAAGAATGATGATCATAATAAATAAATAAATAAATAAACACACTGCCCTTGAGTTGACATTTGTCCTCTTTGTCCCGTTCTTTTTGGTACAAACTGGAGTTGATGAGTCATCACATTCACTTCCTGACCAATCCCAGTAAATGTCTCTGATAACACCCCCTGTGATAGACCAGCACTTTGACTGATTTGGAATAACAGCCCTCCCTGATGCAATAGCCTGCAACTTTTCCAGTCAGACAATCAAAAGCAACCTGAGCACTGTCAGCTGTGACTGCTAAACTGCCTGGTGAGGAGATGGACAGTGGACTGAACGCTCCCGGGAACAGACCTGCTCTGGCTGCTCTTGTTTTGGACCTCCACAGCTGCCCTAAGACAGGTCCTCTCAGCAGAGCAGAGAGCATAATGTTCTTGTTTCCACAAATCTATGAACAGCTTTTCTGAATTTCCACACAAACATAATCAAAATGTGTGTGTGTGTGTGTGTGTGTGTGTGTGTACAAGGTTATTATAATTTACCCTGTAATACTGTTGTGGTACTATAATAATACTGGTATTATAATTTAGCATTGTTAAAATGATTATAATATAATAAGATCTCTTTTGTATTTTTAATTTAGTTTTCTTAAGTTGAAGTGTAAATGGTGTACTTCATTTTAAGAGGCATAGCGCCCAATTTTATAGGATTTCATTTTCTACTTTTAGATTACGCATATCATTTAAAGTCTTGCAAGGACGGAGCCCTTGTTTTTCTGACGAGAAAAGGGAGTCAGCGAAAATGCCAACAGCAGATAAGGGACAAAGACGTTGTTTTACAGTGTGTATTAAGGTCAAGTGGCCGTGTTTAAGTGTGTTCAAACTAAAAAGCACACCTCTTTTACGTAACTGTATTAAACAAAAACTATTCTCATGTCTCAGATAGTTAAATACACCTGTTTACAACATGTTTCTAACAGACAGGAAATATCACCAACAAGGACATAAGCACACTTTTGTTGCTACAGTGAATGAAAGAGAAAAACTTCTGACAAACGGATGAAGTTTGGCAGCCAAGCTAAGAGTCACATCAGGCTTCACAGTTTTTACATTCGCATGATGCGTGTGACCGTCCTCTTCTTTAGGCAACGACACCTTGTTCATTTTTGAGAAGACTCAGATTTCCCAGAGATGAATCCATTTCATTCCTTAACCTGCACAATTGCTCTCTACAGAAAACGCTGACCACGCCTGCTGGAACTGGAGTGGAGACCAGTTTCACCTTCCCAGTACATTTCTCCATTTCGCTGGAAGAACTTTTTTTAGCCCTGCACAACTTACCCCGCAGGCAATGTGATGACTCCAGGTTCAGTTGTTGAGAGTACAGAACTTGAGGAACCGTGGCGGAGATACTTTCAGTGGTCATGCTCTCCGCTGTCCTGATGAGTGGCCACACATCTGTTGTTTCATAGCTGTTCTGTATGGTGGCCGACCAGAGCGCTGCCCCAATCACTGCCCACGGCTTTGTTAGTTCAAATGCAAGAGAAACACTGGAAAGTGTCAGTTCAGGGACAGCCTTAGTTCTTAAAGTGCCCAAAGGGACTTTTTTTTTTAAGATTCACCGACTCTCCAATCTCATAATCAACAAAACTGATAAATATGGCATCTCCAAACCCTTGTTTATTTCCAATCCCCTTGGTAGGACAGCACAATTCCATTACTTTACATTTAAAATAAATAATCATTTTAAATGATATAAACAAGCATCAAATATTGGCTGACAGAAGATTCATCATGAGTGTAAAACAGCCACATCTGTGTGAGCGCATGTGGGGCAGCCTTTGATTAAACTTTTACCATCCCACGCTCAGCTGTCTTTTCCCTCATCACTGATGATTTGCAGACAGACTTCACATCCTGATTAGTTTGGCTGAGAACGCTTGTGGCACTGTGGGGGTTTATCAGTTTGGCTGAGAACGCTTGTGGCACTGTGGGGGTTTATCAGTTTGGCTGAGAACGCTTGTGGCACTGTGGGGGTTTATCAGTTTGGCTGAGAACACTTGTGGCACTGAGGAGTTTTATCAGTTTGGTTGAGAATGCCTGTGGTACTGAGGGGTTTTAATGGCCTGTTCTACAGGCAGCTGAGGGGTGTATGCAATGCAGGACATCCTCTAGAACAGAATCGTGTGACTCTGCTGACAGGACACACACATACACACACACACACACCCACCAAATAGTACATACAAAAATACATAGGAAATTACTTAACAAATGAAGCCAAATTAAGCATTCTATGAAACATCTCTGTAATGTCCAGAAACTTGCAAATCAGGAGGCCCAACTTGATGAATAAACACAGCCTTTGTGTGTGTGTGTGTGTGTGTGTGTGTGTGTGTGTGTGTGTGTGTGTGTGTGTGTGTGTGTGTGCGCGCGCGTGCACGTGTATGTGTATGCATGTGTGTGCCTGTGCACATGTGTGTCTCTGTGTGTGTCTGTGCATTGGATGGTGTCAGCTATTTAGCTGCCCTTTTAGATATGTTGTGAATGTCTGTTATGAATGCAATTTTGACAGCTGAATGTTTAGGTTGCCAGATATAAAGATCTTCTGTTGGACCTTAATCTTTCAGGAGATCCCCAGCTTACATTTACATTTACATTTACATTTCCTCATTTAGTAAATGTTTTTATCTAAAGCAACTTCCAAGACAGGCAAAAAATAAACCAAGCATATAGCTATTAAGGAGCTGACTGTTGCTTAAATGCCACGGCTACGTTCAGTGTTACCTTCTGTTGTTGCGCCTTCAAATCACCTTTGCTTCTCAACCTTCACTGAGTCTTATTGTCAGTTCAGTTCAGCAATATATTCATTTTAAATTTCAGTTAATGTGCATGCATACTTCGGTAAATATGATTGATATAGCTTGCTGTAACAAAGATTTTTTCACTTGTTGCTGTAAAGCAGAAAAGAATCTTACAAGTCTTCTATCCACTACTGCATAGGAAACAGAAGTGAACAGAAGTGCAAAAACAATACTCAAAACGATAAAACCAAAGACCACAGGGCATAGTTACTCAACCCTCCCTCACAGAAACGTACCGCAACAAGGCAAACAAAGCAAATTCCTGTTTAAAACAAGGGCGGCTCAGCAAGGACAAGACACAAACAAGAGTGAACAGGGGGAGGTCTACACATCCATCCTCTAACAGACAAACACCTCTGGCCAAACTGAGCTGTCTGTGTT
The DNA here is from genome assembly GCF_902362185.1 of Chanos chanos. Taxonomy (NCBI): domain Eukaryota; kingdom Metazoa; phylum Chordata; class Actinopteri; order Gonorynchiformes; family Chanidae; genus Chanos; species Chanos chanos. Next base: position 28,006,101 of record NC_044502.1, read on the forward strand.
TACACCGTGACAACTGACAAACCAATCCCAAACCCAGTAATATCCTGATACTGAATGAAAATAGATGAATATAAATGGAAGGGTGAGGTTATATGAAAAACCAGGGGTTATTGCATTAGATATTTCAAATATCCAGTCCAATATCCGCTTGGCCAAGGCTGCGGCGTGCCGAGGCAACGAGGGTAGAAATTCTGTGATAAGAATAAATTAAAAAAAAAAAAAAAACTGCAGTGAAATTTTGATCCCTTGTTTTTTCCCTCTGACTTTCCCTTTCTTTTAAAGCATGAGAAATAGCAAATCGTTTTCTTAAATGGGAGTCGTGTGTTTTTTTTGAGTATCCAAATTGGCTCATAACCAGTTAAAAGTCGAAACTGCACTGGGAAAAAAATGAGGGTCATATTTAAAAGAACAAAGTTATAACATTTTAAATCTTTGAAGTCCCCTAGGAAAAAGCAACATAAGCCTCTAACTCACACATGTCCTCTGAAAACTCTTTTTTTTTCTATAGATGCAGTGGAGATCTGACCTGGGTGGCAATGCATGTTTTTCTTCCCTGTATCTTACTGCTTCTTCTTCTTCTGCTCCTTTAGATTTTAAGTAATCTTAGATACACATTCTCTCCTTTCCAAACAGTGTTGTGGTTCTTGTTGTTGTTTCCAGAGGGGGAGTGTATGTACCCGTTATAGACCTCAGCTCTTCTGGAGTGGGGGCAGGGACGAAATTACGTGACCTGTTTTTCCAAAACTATCTACGACACGTGTAGATCTTGAAGACTGTTGAGGTGATGTGTGATTCAGATGAAAACAACAAAGTAAAAATAAAAACATGGGGGGGTGAGGCAGCCAAAGACATCTATGGATCAGAGTGCAATTCACCCTCAATTATCACATTTGTATACATATTACACATGTGAATTTTGATGTACACAAAGGAAAGGACAGACCAGGACAGACCAAAGAACTGACAGGTCAAAAGACATCAGCCTGTTTTGTTCCCACATTTGCCAAAGGGTTTTTGATCAAACAGCAAATAAAGTCTCTCAAGAGTAAGTTTCTTCACTTCAGTACAAAGGTTATTTTCCCACATACTTGTATAAAGACTAGGTGTCATTGAATGAATAAACATCCTATGCCACTTAGGAATTCAACCATCATTACCGGTCTCTGAATGAACATAAGCGTAGAATACAGAGGATACAATTTAGTTAATTGAAGAGATCAGTTTTGTTAGTTTCATCGGCATTCTACAATCCAGTAATGCAATTGCAGATAAAACATGCTCTCCCACAACAATGAAAATAAAAACCCAGAACATTACTTTGTTTTTTGTTCTTATTTAATCATTTGTTCTGATATTCACCTCTCTGTGACTGTGTGCTTTAAAGCAGAGACAGAGGCACATAGTGTGCTTTGCTGTGTTTATGTGATATCAGATCCTCTGTCAAGCCCACCCTGAGGGTGGAGCAGAGCTCAGAACTGTTTTCCCCACTTTCTGTTTTCGTCAGAAACAAAAGAGGGAATCCAGAGGTGCATTAGGTTCTTGCACTGTACTCATATTACAACATGGTGTTACAGATTGTGCATGTCCATGTCATCTTTTATTGCTGTAAATATCCTAGATGAATACTTACAACTGCCATCAACATGCAGTTGTTTTCCTACTGCCCCTCTAGGTTGGATTTCAGTACAGTATACATCTTTGCAGCTCTCAGCAAGCAAACATGGCAAACCTGCAATGCAACATTTAGAGCTACCTCAGTGAAACCAGCAGGTTTGACTGTGAATCGTTATTCAGACCCTTTGTTCCTTATACCCTCACTCCAACTGTGTAGTACTTTGTGAGACTTTAGAAACATGTTTACATAAAGCCAAGAACTCGCTGGTGTAAATTCTTGCACTGGCTACAGGTTGGCAAACAGTTGTTCTCTTGTTTCTGAACAATGGGAGACCATTCTACTATCTACCTTAAGTTATATAAGTGTGTATCTCAATGTACCTTTAGTTATATAAGTGTGCTTGGATTACAGAATGTGTGTGTGTGTGTGTGTGTGTGTGTGTGTGGGTGGGGGGGGGCATTGTTAATCAGTACTCTACAAAGAAAACAATCACAGCTGAATTGATCAAATCAATCAAAAGACAATCAAAAGTTTGAGTAACTATTGTGTATATTTCATTAACACATAAACATTTTTATAAACATTATGTACTATCACCACCGTTTTATCAGTCATACCTTTCGTCTGTTATTACTGTCTAATGATTACGTTTCACAAAATAGTTAATGTCTGTTTTCATGTCACGAATCTTAAACACATGCAAAATTGATAGTAAACACTTCCTCGGTCGCATGGCTGTTGACTGATTAGCAAGAGCTTCACATGTTTTAGAATTAGATTTCTTTGAGTCTCTCCTCAAACTCTTTAACAACGCCAATTAGACCTCATTTTAACACTATTCCCTGTTACTTGGGTGGCAGATATTTACTCTTTCCAAGAGCAAAATCCGATACAATACTTGTTTATCACATACTTGTGTACTCATGAAATGATGATGAGTGAGTAGGTCGTGGAAAACATGTTTTTAAGGACGTCTGAGCTAACTCGAGTTTTTATTCAGAAACTGGACAGTACTGTGAGTACTATTTTGGTGATAGGGTCCTGATTAGGTTTGACGTCTCCCTATTGCAACAACTGATTCAACTCACTAAACACAAAATGAACGTTTGAAACGTTTGACAAATACCTACATGATTACAAAAATATATTTAAAAAAAGAAAGAAAGAAATTTAGCATTAGTGTGTAACCTATTTTTTAACTAACTGCACTGTTATAAATAACATACACGTAATGAGGCTCCACCTTAAAAATGGGCGGGCGTACGCAACTGCGGCTTAGTATTTCATCAGCCTGGACCAAGGTAGCTTTACTAGGACACACTGACAGGAGGGCGATAGAACGTGGTCTTCAAAGGATTGAAGGACTATTTTATATTTTATTAAAACACAAGGCTTCGCGTCAACTGGTAAGGTTTAAACCAAGTATTGGGATATTTTGTGGTTCTGACATTGTTCTGATCTTGGAAATGACGACAGAAATCCAGACCACAGCAAAATTTTTACTCGTTAATATATTAAGTATTTGAACTGTGTTAAGATAAAAGGTAAACGTATAAGGTAAAGTAATCTGTAAAAGTGCCGTTTAATTAGTTCTACGAGACGTCTGGTGACTTCAGTTTTGATCAATTCCTCTCTGATGTAATTTCAACCACAAAAGACAAGGATGGAACTGGACTGATCCGGTTTCTCCATTGACTCGATTCATGCTGAGGCTGGCTATATAAAATCGTTGTTTTTATAAACACGGCACATTACCACGTAAAGTTTAAAACCGTGTCATGTGCTGTTATTTGCGATTTACAAAGAACGTTGTATAGGTGCCCATATATTCAAATTATGAGCTAGCATCAGGGGCTTTTGTAATATGTTACAGTTTTTGGTTAATAAAATGGTTTTTAGAGTAAATAAGGCAGTTGACTTAATTCTTAGGACGAGTTCACATCTGGAAGATAAACTGATTTATGTGTTTTCTCAGTGCTCTTGTATGTCAGGCTTCTTGAGCGGCCATGTGCACATCGTGCTGACGCGGTTGATGCAATATTCCACCATGGTTGCTTTCACAGTTGTCATTGTGCACGATCTTGTCTGCTTCCGCATAGAAAAAGAAGCCTGTTCTTCGCGTAATTTACTTCCATGTTTTTTTGTATCATTTCATTCGCTTCTACAGACGACATAAAACGCACCAGAATGAGTAAAGACGCCGAGGTGGACATGAAAGACGTGGAACTCAACGAAGTTGACCAGGAGAAGCAGCCAATGACTGCTGGAGAGACAGCGAACGGAGATGCCACCTCGCCGACTATTACTGAGAAAAACGGTAGCGTCATGCTCAAGATTCCTGAGGAAAACGAGACAAAATTTACCGGTCTCTCCAAAGAGGAACTACTGAAAGTGGCAGGAACTCCAGGGTAAGAGATGATGTTATCTACCCGCTACGTTGTCAAAAGTGTCATTTTGGCTAGAACTTTAAGATATCATATCTGAGCGCTGTATATATATATGTCATAGGTGGGTAAGAGCTCGTTGGGCTCTGTTGATTCTCTTCTGGATTGGCTGGTTGGGGATGTTAGCTGCAGCTATTGTCATCATAGTCCAGGCCCCCCCATGCAAACCGATCCCAGCGCTGAACTGGTGGAATCTTGGTTCCATGTACCAAGTTGGAGATGTGAATGCATTCACAGAGTCCCCTGGCCTTGCAGGTAAGAAACAGAACCAGATGACAACTGAGAAAACAAAAGGGCAAACAAACTAGACTGGGGGGGCGGGGGGGGGGTAGGATTTGCTACAGCACTATCCCCTGCTGTGCAAATGAGTTTCAGGCTGGGGGTGTGTGTGTAAGTAGTAGCACATTTGGTTGACTAAGCATTAGCTTAGTCAACCAAAGTGCGTACATATGTGTACATATTCTCTGCCTTTGACTTGGCTTACAGGGCTGCAGAACTTGTAATGTATAACCTTTTACCTCTCTTGCCTACATATGAGTGTGTCTGTGTTTGGAGTTTTTATTTAAACCAGTCTGAATGTAATGTGTACATAGGTTCAGAAGATCCCAGGATCTGCTTTTTTCTCAGTGATTGTCTTTTGTTTTGAATGTTGTGTGTGATGGGTAGTTGAAGAAGAAAACACTCTGAAGAAAAATGCCTCTGTTGGTTTGCCCCCTCAGGTTTGGAGAAGAAGATTGACCGTCTGTATCAGATGAAAGTGAAGAGTTTGGTGGTTGGGCCCATTCATGTTGCACCAGTAGATCAGGCTGAGGACCTGAATTTTCAGGAGATCGCCTCTGAATTTGGCAGTATGAGTCAGTTCAAAACACTCGTAGAAGCTATGAAGAAAAAGAGTGAGTCAGCCTAGATTACCTTAAACACCCTTCATTTCCTAGTCATGTCTTTGCTACAGTACACTGCAGTGTGTTAAAATCTCTGTGTTCCTCCTCTCAGGTATGTCGGTGGTGTTGGATTTGACCCCTAACTATCATGGAGCAGACCCCTGGTACTCCAATATGACCATCCCAGATGTTGGCGAAAAACTGAAGGTGATAGTTTATCATAGTCTGCTTGATGGTACCCTCCAAATGACTGGGTCTTGTCACACTGCATGACAATATAAATGCTACGGTTCAAATTGTCTGCTTTGATGAGTTGATGACTGGTGTTTATAACCCTGATCTTTTCTTACCCAGGTTGCACTGGTGTACTGGATGGAAAAAGGTGTGGATGGGTTTCAGTTCTCTGGCGTGGACCATCTCTCCTCTCAGTTCCCGATGCTCTGGTCTGAAATTAAAGTCATCGTGCAGAATTCGAGTACGGACACCAAAAAGTGAGTGTTGAATTTCTGTTCTCCTTCTGTCAGGAAGTCTCACACTTCTTCACAAATCACACTCATTTTGTCCCAATTTACCACTTGATCAAGTACGGCTACAAGGTATTGTGTGGGATATATTGTGGATTGCATATGCCTGATAACCACAACTGGCTCCCTCTTATGGAAATTGCTATATTGTACTGGCCTATTAGTTATCTGAGGTTGTTATTGGGGGGTTGCATGTGCACAAGTGTCCGAACAAGCTAAAGACCAAACTTGCTTTGCTTTGTTTAAGGGCTCTGATCGGCGTCACCGAACACGCATCGGCACCGGTGGTGTCTGACCTTTTGAACAGCACTGGTGTGAACCTGCTGCTGTCTGGTGTCCTCCGATCCAGTCCTTCCGCTGCCTCAGGGAGTGGCCAGGCCATCCAGCAGCTCTACTCCACCCAGGACCAGAGACAGCTGGCCTGGAACTTTGGTGACCGTGTTCAAGGTCATTTAGCCTCACTGGCCAGTTCCACAATGGTCAAATTCAACCAGCTCCTGCTGCTCACGCTACCTGGAATACCCGTGTTCAACTATGGAGATGAAATTGGACTGGAGGACGAGCTGGTGAGTGACGTCTGCGAATACTCTGTTGTGACTGATGCATTAGGGATGATAGGAAATGTAGTTTTAGTTGATGGTGGATGCGGATTATCTCTTTGTGACATCAGTTTTCTCTCACTATCACTTTAGGACACAAAGTTCCCCAAGATGTTGTGGGCTGCTCCTGACGATGCCAATAAAACCTCACAGGTAATTTGAATGTTGCATATGATCTTATCTAAATAATCATATACAGTGTTTACATTCTATAACATGAGAGCAAGGGCGTTGGTTTTGCTCAACGGAGCTCTTAACCTCCATTTGTGTCACTAAGGATCATACATTCCAAGTGTTATCGGAAACCACGAAGCTAATTTTCACCTCTTTCTCCCTTTTGTGCCATTGCAGGACATGAAGTCTCTTTTCGAGTTCTTTAAGAAAGCGAGCGAATACCGATGGAAAGAGCGGTCTCTGTTGTACGGCGACTACCGGCCAGTATTCGGTTCTCCCAAAGCGCTTGCCTATGTCAGGAGCTGGGACCAGAGTACACGTTTTGTAGCCGCCTTTAACTGGGACTCTGATCCCGTTAAAATGGCTCTGAAAGGGGAAGATCTACAAGATACGGCCAAGGTCCTGCTCAGCACTGACACGCGGCTGTCTGCAGATACTGAGGTGAAACTGGCAGAGCTGGAGCTGGGTCCAGGTCAAGCTGTACTGATGCAGTACAGCTACCGAGGTTGAGGAGGGCAAATATAACGTTAGATACTTTACGTGAATTGTGCATTGACGTCAATTAGATACAGTAACCTGGATTGTTTTTTATGTTTTTTTTTTAAAAATTTTTTAATTGTTACAATTTTTTTAGAATGCAGAAATGTACTGATTTTTTTTTTTCAGTAGAAGACCTTACTTGTAACACACTGGCAGACCACACATGGACACATGTGCAATGTGCCCGCACACTACAGTCCAAACAGTCCAAACACTGTATCTGACCGCTACTTTTTAGGGGATCGGAACATAAGAAAGCAGTGGGTTTTTTTCCTTCCTTAAAAGCATCCCTCCCCACACTGGTATTTTGCTGTTACGTAGAAATACATTCCAATAGGAGAACATATGACAGCAATGTCATTCAGTACTTTTTTTTCAAGATTTTAATTGCTTTGTTTTGTTTTTTTAATGGGTGTTTCTTTTAGGTCAAGTGTCATTGTGATGCAAAAGATAATGTCTCTCATGTTTTGTAAAGCATGTGATTAAAAATGGGCTGGTTTGCTCCTTAATGAAATGAATGTGGTTTGACACACAATCAGCCTGAAACTTTAAGAAAAAAAAACCCACCTGAGGCAGAAATAAAACAACAGACATCAACCCATGACTTGTTGTCTTTATTTATTTTAAGCTGACATTTTAGGTCCCATTTTAAGGCATTTTTTTTCCTCCATGGCTGTTAGCGACCTAATTGTTAGCCCTGTTTAAAAGCCCCTCTCCCAACCTTGTCCTGGACCCATGTATATGAACATCCCTTTCCCAGTCCAGATATCAAGTGACTCCTGGATCTTTCACTAGACTAATCTATTATGTATTATGTGTGCTCAACCTCACCTGGCTACTAAGACTCAATAATCATTAATCTATCGCCTCCGAGAGATGAGCAGAGTGGTTCCACAGGGTGACTGATGCTGAGGGAATCAACGCACAGAGCAGGAAAAATTATGGGACAAAGCCACATCAACAGACTATTGCATGTGAACATGATCAAATACTCAGTAAGTGTTGGGTTTATTAACAGCTAACGTGAAATTGTGAACTAGTTGTAGTGTGTCTGTGCTGAGACTTCAGGAGTTGAGACTTCTTGTGATGTGTAGAATGTGCAGAATTTGTGATGTTTTGAGATTATTCTCATGTTTTAAGTTAATTCCTCTGAGACTTTGGAATTATTATGACATAGGTTAACAGAGCTGTACTCACTAAGTGACTTGTTGGGTTTTAAGAATGGTTCATAAATGCAATTGCTCAAAAGGTACTGGAAAAACTGAGCTTGGAATTTGAGGTGACAAGGGTAAAAAAAAAGAGAAAAAGAAGGGGGAAAAGCCTGCTGCACACTTGGTCTGTCTAACTCAGGAGCAGGGCCACCTGAATACTGGGAGACACAGTGGAACTCTATAGGAGACTAATTTGGCCCCCCACTTGTTAACTATTCCTCTCTGTGTAACTTGTTCCGTTGGGGGTTAAGTATCACTGGACAAGGAACTTTAAAGTGAAGTTCTATAGTCCGTTTATTAAGTACTTGGACTGTGGATATTGTGCATTGATCAGTTTGTTCGGTAAATTTAGGACATAAGATGCCTCACATCATTTGTTGAAACAATAGTTTTGCTCAGAAGCCATGCCCCCCCCCCCCTTTTTTTTGTAATGATTCAAAGGTTCCAGAACAAACTCAACACCTTGAAAATCAATGTATGGCCTCTATTGTCAATATTATGACCACCATGAATAACGTAAAAGAAGACATATATATTATTGTATAATACGTATTATATTCACACATTTTAGCAGATTCCATGTGCATATTATCATTTCCCAAATCTTTTGAATGCGCCTTGTAGTTTATTAAAAGCTTATGAACTGTAAATCTTGACCTCAAACCTGTTAAGTTTTGTTTCTGTTAAGAGCGTTTCTTCGGTTTAGACGAACGAGGAGCCGCTGGCGTTTTTTCAATCGTACGCATGTGACTACGCCGATCCCAGATTCACGAGCATCCCCACCGTTCTACGAGGCCCCTCTGACGCATTGCAGGTGGTTGAACACCAATCAAGTTGTACTTCTTGAGTCAGCTGACGCGCGCAAAATACTTTTACACATATAAATTTATATATATATATATATATAAAATATTCAAAGGCGGAAAAGCGTCAGTGGCGAAAAACGGCAACATCGACAAAGCCAAACACCACTGGCTTCATCCCAATTTATTTTCCCTCGCCTTTTTATGAGGTTGGCGAAGGGAGACCATACTAACGGTAACGCTGGAGTGCTGCGTCCCGCTTCTGACCCAAGAATCTTGGCGTAGCGATATTAAAAGTTCAGAGCAGTTCAGAGACAGTGGAGCTGTCAGACCGAAAGTAATATCGTTCATTTTGCCCACTTATCAACGTATCTAGCCACTTTGTTTACCTACAGATAAAAATGGTAAGTGAGCTGTTGAAAATGTTGTTAGTATCACGGTTAGATAGTGCCTAAGAAAAAAGTGGCTAGACCAATAAAAGGTTTGTTTCGTGGTGATTGAATGGGCTAATGCTAGGACAGCGAACTAACGATGCCTGGTTGGAATCTCCTTCAGCCCTAGTAGAATTTCTATTAAAATGTTGATTTTAGGTTAGTTAACATGTCCTAGTGTTTACTTAATAGCTAAAGATGTGTGTCGCATATTACCTATGTTAAAGAAATCTACGTCGATAGGTAGCTATGCTAACTAGCATTGGGTAAGTTGAACGAAGAGCCCGGTTAGCTAAGGTTAGCAATGAGTTATCGTAGTTAGCCTAGGTCTTAAACCGTTTTCTTACAGTTACGTTAGTTAGCTATCGATTGCGTGAACATCGGGCAGCTATCCCACGTTAACTTGCAAAATGGTTCGCCACGTTGGCTCTTAAGTGGAGCTATCGTGGGCAAATAGGCGTAATTCCATGTTTAAGTATGGTAGCGTTATTTTGTGTGGAGTGGTTAACCGAGGTTGAACGGCCTAGCTAGCCAAGTTAGGTTCTCTAACAAAGTTAGGGTTAGTTAGATTTACTATGATAGGATAGTTGGCATATCATAGCTAGGACAAGACAAACGACACTGTTTATTGTTTGGCAAGTTGGCACATCCTGCACATCTGTTTCAAGCGTAACAGGGAGCACAGCATTAGGTTACCCAGGATAACATTTCATTGAAGGCAGTGATGGGCTGCGTAGTGATTGCTGGAGAACCAATACGCGCCAGGTGTAGGAGAACTGACGTAATTTAGATATACCTAACACATCTAATGATGCCGTTAGTAGACCACTGGGTTAATTTACTGGCTTGCAGGGACAATTTACTAGTTTACAGGTTAAGTTACAACAGTGCGGCAAGCGATGCACGGTAATTAGCTCGCTAAATTTAGCCATTCGACTTCATGGTGAAAAATGGGCGCTATGTGACTTGACACTGTCGCTCTGTCCAGATTACTCTTCAAATGATTACTTGGAAGGAACTGTCAGATAAGCTGAGTTTGGCACCGCTACATTAGTACATGTGAAACGTGATACATGACTTTTGTAAAGCGATATGAGGATGGGATGAACGTTATCAGATCATAGAACTCACAGTTGGTTTTATGGCACTACAAAACCAGTGGTTTTTTTCCACAGTTAGCTCCAAAATAGTGCCGGACACTAATTCCTAATTTCATAACGATTATATACCACGTAAATGATTTTTGCAGCACAGTTGAATCTGTACGTCGGTTTTTTGTGTGTGTGTGTGCACATAATTGAATCTTGGCATTCGCGACATTTGAATCATAGTCCTCCGCCGGTCAGTTAATTAATTTTCTTTCTCATTAATTTTACATTGTTCCAGGCAGACCAGCTGACTGAAGAACAGATTGCCGGTGAGTATTGCAGCTCTCCGCACAATGGGCTCAAGATTTGGGTATGGTCTGTCCGGGTTGTCTGTGTATGTATCAACAGACTTCAGAGGGAACCAGTCCGCTATGGTCTCTGTCCTATAATAGGAAAGCATAGATGTAATCACTGCTCAATCTCTCCCTCTGAATTAGACAGAATACTTTTACCGTTTAATGTAGAATATGGGCATTTTTGATAAAAGGTAAAAAAAAAAAAAAAGTAATGTTTAACTTACTGTCTTGTTTGTGTGTTTGTAGAAAATGTATATGTCGAATAATATTATATTGTTTTTGTTTTCTAAGAATTTAAGGAGGCATTTTCACTGTTTGACAAAGATGGTGATGGCACAATCACCACTAAAGAGCTGGGCACAGTCATGCGATCACTGGGCCAGAACCCCACAGAGGCTGAACTGCAGGATATGATCAACGAGGTGGATGCTGATGGTGCGGGACACACACATAGACACACACATATGAAAAAGACAGAACAAGATGTCAGTTCCCATTTTAATGGGGCATCTCTCTGACACCATTTCTGGTTCGGTCATAGGCAACGGGACAATTGACTTCCCAGAATTTCTGACCATGATGGCGAGGAAGATGAAGGACACTGACAGTGAGGAAGAAATCCGGGAAGCTTTCAGAGTTTTTGACAAGGTATGACTGGGGGGTGGGGGGAGATACGAGTCAAACCATTTCGGCATTACTACTCCAAAACAGGACCAAGTATTAATGCAGCAGTGTAGGCTGATGCTGGTTGCTGAGCCTGTGTATTACATTGTGCATTGTGTGTTTACATACGAAAGTTCAATATAAACACAACGCGCATGTGGTGTTCTTCTTTGCCACTGCCATCCGTGATCGCTGACAGTCCCTTTGTGTTTCTGAATGATACTTAATTCTGTTTAGAGTTCAGTGTCAAATCAGCAGACAAAATCATTTACTTATAACTTTCCTGCATTGTGTGTGTGTGTGTGTGTGTCTCTGACAGGACGGAAACGGCTACATCAGTGCAGCAGAACTGCGTCACGTCATGACGAACCTGGGGGAGAAGCTGACGGATGAGGAGGTGGATGAGATGATCAGAGAGGCAGACATCGATGGTGACGGACAGGTCAACTACGAAGGTTAGCTCTCAGAGATAGCTACATTTACTCAGACATACATGACTGATCAGTGTAGGACATTTTTGAGTAATGAAGTTGAACATAGATAAGCAGGAGAGATGTTGCCAATATAATGATCCCTCTCTCTCTCTTATGTGTTTGACTGCAGAGTTTGTTCAGATGATGACTGCAAAGTAAAACTGGAAAACCCAAAGGACTGCAGCAGACCAAACAGTGGGCAGTACCTCCCACTGTATTTTCTCATCAGGCATACACAGTCGCTCTCTTTCTTCACTCTGCATTTTTTTATTATTACCCCCCCCCCCCCCCATCTCTCCCTTCCACTGGCTCTTTTCCTTGCTGCAACTATTACCTGTTATTTCTTTTCTTTTTTTTCCCCTGTTGTGCCCCCCTCTTCTGTCTTCCGTTCTCAATTTTTACATTCTCTGGATTTCAAAGAAAAAAATATTTACATATACAATAAAGTTTTCAAGAACTTACAAAATAAGATCTATATAATAACGTTAATAATGGAGTAGTACATGTTTCAGTAATTTAAGATGTATATACAACAAACTAAATGGACAAGATCAATGCATGCTTTATTTTGTCAGGAATGTCTCAGTGGTTTCTCTCCGCTTGACCGGTTTATGAACTTTTTTGCTTGTTTTCCTTTCTTTTCTCACTCCCTCCTTTTTTTTTTTTTTTTAACTCCCTCATCTATCTTCCGCTCAGCTGTCTCAGAATTGCAAGACAAGAGAATAGTAAAATGGACATCAGGGGCTCCAGAACACAGAATGTACCAGAAATGTCTTCTCTTGTGTTGCGTGATTGCTTGATCTCTGTGAGCTGGTCCCTCATTTCCTTTAATCATGTACAAGCACATCCACTGTGCACTCCATGGATAAATGAATCTAAAGGGACCCATCAGGCCAGTCGGTGGAGTTTCGTAATGTAGTTCCGAGATTTCAAATTGATGGACCAGTGACTTTTTTTTTTTTGTCTGTATTGAGAGAGTGTAATGTAGAAGTGGAGTGTAACATTGGTTAGAAGTCCCATGTCATTTTGTGTTATGAAGACCTCATTATCTTGCTTAGTTTCCCTCTAAAGGCAGATACCCATCTGATCTGGACAGGTGTGGAGAAATGTTTTAATTGATCCCAGAAATTACTCTTCTTTGCTCTCCTTAAAACACATTTTTAATCGCTGAACTGAAATAACTTGCGTGCTTGAAGTGTGGAGTTTTGTACTGAGGATTTAGTATAACTTTTGTGTTAACTATGGTTGTATACTTTAAAGCTGCAACATGTGTTACCAAGTCATATGACCTGTACAATTGACAATTTTATCTGTCAAATCACATTTTAAATAATGCTACATTTGTCCCATTTTTCTACTTTTATGAATGTATTTTGTTATTTCATCATCTCTTTTTCCCTGTTTTTTTGTTTTGTTTTGTTTGTGTGTTTGGGGAGAATGGGAGGCTATGCATTCCATTGCAGAAATTTGTGTTGGTTTTCTTGGAAAAATAAAATCTCGGACCAGTGTTTCTAAATCAAGACTCCTGTCTCATGTTACTTTTAAAAATGATCAAAGGTGAATTAGCATCTTTTTTTTTTAAATCCCTCTGTATTAACTGTGGTATCTCCTACCAAGCAATCCAGAAAGGTCCTTAGCTAAACTGATATGTAGGTCAAGGTGTGCGTCCGTTTAGAATGGCGCTCACAAGGTTAAAGTAATAAAACATAAGTGGCTCAGGTCAAGTAGCCACAAGTCAAATAATAAGAGTTATCGACTGAACCTTGAAAATAAGCTATTTGTGCATTTCATTCATGTTCCATTGCGATGTATTATTTTATATTTTCCTTTTTTTCAAAGCCATAGGTGGGCCTGTGCCCTAAAACCCCCTTTTCTGCTCCCGTGAAAGTTTCCTTTATGTAAAAAATATAAAGGTGTTTACTAATCTCCAAATTCAAAGACTAGATTAAGTCTCTTTTATTAAATGTTCATAACAAATAAAGAAGCCAGCATTTTACATATAGAAATTTCTGTTTGTTTTTTACACGAGAATGTGTATCATTTTCGTTAGAAAAAAACGCCTTTTTAAAATGTGTCTTACACCAAAACATCGGATAATCTTTCAAGTGTTTGACCCACCCACTGATTTTACAGACAAACTTCAATTATGGACAGAAGGGGCCAACCACGGAAGCTTGAGCTGTATCGCTTTTGATTGGCAGCTCTACCTACGAATAGTGCTTCAAGAATTCTAACTCTTGTATTATTTTAAACCAATTACATCAATGACAAGTCCTAGACGGACACGGGCATTTTTCTACCTTAGCAAACCAATCGACATATCGTATAGGATAGATGAAATGATTGAAGAAAAGTTGTCGTATAGGGCTCTATTTTGAAGGAGGGGAGTGTAGCTAAAACCAGGAGCGAGTGATTTAGGGGTGGGTCCACTGCTTCGTACAGGTTTAAGTGTCTCAGGCTGTTTGCTATGTCTGGTTAATTCTTTATGGGTTCTTGAAAATTTTGGGCGTTTTTATATACACCCTACATAGTGTCCCAAATAGTGAACACCCAGATAACGTGCAATTTTATCTCGCATATGGTCGGTAGTTTGAAACGCAATACATTAACTCTAGTGGCGTATGTTCCGTACCTATTCACAGAAAGTTACGCTTCGAGAGCTTTCAGCCTCAATGCTGACGTTCCTTTGAGAAATTTGGTTGGACTCCAAGGACATAGTTTTCGGTTGGCAGAGACGAGAAGGTAAGTGTTCGCTCTACATGTAATGATGGTTCATTCTGAAGCTATGTTCACTTCCAGCTCTAGAAGCCGGATTGTAGCGCTGTCATCCACGTTTCAGCTATGCATGAAACCAGCTTAGTGAATAATTGATTTCCCACCGCCACATTGGACAACTTCGTTAACCTGCTTTCAGGTCATAGGTGCAGCTCCAAGGAGTCATTTGGAGCAATGAGAGGGCCATTACATGCTCATCTAGGCTAAAATTTAAAATAAGTTGTAAAACAGTAAACCCACTCCTTGTAAGGTGCTTTACAACTTAGTTTACGTAATACGTGTTTTGTCTCCTGAAACGCAGCAATACACTTTTTCATTACTCTAGAAAGGAAACATTTAAAAGAACAGACAGTTCTCATGTAGTACTTGAGGAGTGAAAATGTTTCAGACTTTACTTTATTTAAAAGTGACTATCGTTGTAGTGCCCACTGAGTTATTACGTGGAGGACAAATTCAGGTTTTTTTTTTCTTTAAACAGCAGTGATGTTGGAATACTTTCACGTTATCACTGATCGCAGAACTCGTTTCAGCAAGATTATCAAATTGGATAAAAATCAAATATTTCTTAGACCAGGAATGTGAAATGACATTCATGTTTTTAGGTTTACTGGCCCTAGATTCAGTGTGTTGCAATTTTCTTGAGTTGTCACTAAATGCGTGCGTGTGACCAGTCAAATGATACTTACGTGTTTACACTAGAATCAGCACGTGTTTACAGGCAACTCAAACTTGCTACTTTCAGTTCAGATTTACTAATTTCAGGAAATTCTCGCACAGACAGCAGACCTTCCTTGATCAGTATCAGTATCTTTATACTCTAACCTGTCTCTGCTGCAGTGCACAGAACAAAACAAGAAACAGAGCAGAAACCATATTAAGTCTCAAGTCTTTGTCCCATCACAGAAACCCTAATTTTTTAATGTTTTATTGCATAGACTTTGTTGGATTAGATGTGCGGATTATTTTGTGTTTGACGAGACAATTATAGCCTGTCATACGACTGTGTGTTGCGGCCTTCATTCCAGGGCAACGTTTTACTGCAGCTTGCTCGCAACTTACTTCCTTCCTCTCTTTTTCTTTTCTTTTTTGCCCGCTGTGTTCTTTGTGTGGTTTTGAATGATTGGCATTGGGTATTCTGAATGTCGTTCTTGCACCTGTAAATCTCCTTGAGGCAGACTGAAATTTTCTCATTTCCCCCCCCTTCACTGAGGGGCAGGCACATTGAGACTGCACTACCTGGAGGCTGAGTATAAATAGCCATGGGGAAAACGGGACAGCGATAGAGTGAATGAAAAAGATATGGAGGAGAAAGGAGAGAGAGAGAGAGGTTATATGAGGTCAGTGTGCTCCAGGGGTGAGCCAATGGGCTGACTTTCTTCCTGTGGAAAGCTGGAAAAAAAGACCCTTTGAGGAGAAGACAAAACACTACTGACACACATACAATGTCACTCTGTACAGATTCTCAGATTTCCAGTTGTCTCCATTTTAAACTGTAATTCTGACCGCACAAGTCTTATTTTTTCGCACTGCTCCATGGCCACTTGAGAAAGTACCACTAAATTTTGACACACTTTAAAAGGGCATGCTGTAGTGATTACAGTGAAACTTACCTTGATCAGTTCTTTGGCTCTCTAGAGTAATACTAGAATGTGGATTTCAAAGAAGGAATAGACCTCATTTGGCAGAGACTCCATTGGTCAGCACATATTGTGCATTGCTGATGAAGCCCAGCAGGTGCTGAAGTGTGTAATGCTGCTCCAGTCACTACAGACGCGTGACATTTACCCTGTAGTAAACTCTGACCAAAAGAATTCTGTACTGTTCTGCTCTCCTCAGGTTGTAAAAGCAGGGCTCTAGACCCACAGGATAAGATTTTAGGAGCCCCAGATTACAATTCCAGTGAGGTCACTTATACAAACAGAGTGAATAAACATTTTTTTTATAACAGGTAGGCTAAACAATTTAAATCTAAACAAATGGAAGTCCGCTGAGTCTGTTGAATAATTTTTGGCTATAAAATGAGTATCCATTGTAGATCTGATGTCGATCAAAGTCTGTCTATTGTAGGTGATCATGACGTTCAAAAATTTAGTGTTGTTGCATAAAATAGTGTGAATAAATTAACAAAAAACTTACACTTAAGGAAGAGCTCAGAAAACGACAGCCATCTTGACGGTGCGTTACCATAGCATAGCATAGCATAGCACTTTTTTGTTAATTTATTCACACTATTTTATGTTAAATTTATTTACTTTTTTATTTTTATCAAGGACGAGGCTCATCATTGAAATGTATTAATTTGTGACCATAACAGTGTTCCTGTCCTAAATGTGGGCCGTCTGTTATCTGATTTCGTGCTGTAAAGAGCAGCCTGTTGCCTACAAATGTTGTTTAGAAACAAACCCATTTTTTCCTATGAAAAAAACCATTTTTTTTTGCATTGGTTGCTTAGAGTTTGACAGTGACAGTGAAAATGTGATCTAGTACAGCTAGGTCATGTAGCCAAGGGCTCAGCATTCATTTGATCATTTGAATCAGCGGTGAAGGGGCTGAATTTGATCAAAAATGTGCTGTGGGCCTCCAGGACTGAGAGTTGAGAATAACTTGTCTGAGCTGTCATTGTTGATTTTGCTGTTGATGGATTGGAATGGTAAGAGTTTATGTTCCTGGAACCTTCTGGGTGTCTGAGGAGAGAGTGACTGACTGAGAAACAAGTCTTGTTCATTAGAGAGAGAAAACCACTCTCCCATGAGTTTATATCTGAACCCCTCCCTCTACTGTGGAGTTTTGACAGACTAACTGTTGCTTTACCTGGTGTTTCCCTGTCTTGCTCCAGGGATGTAACAACTGTGTGTATTTTAGGTCTCTCTATGTCGTAGCATGCTACCTTGGCTAATCAAGGGCATTGTAATTATCTGAGGAGCTGAATCAGGTGTGTCTTAGAGCAGGGACAGGTCTGAATTCAGAGTGCTGTTGACCTCCCAGAGAACAGCTGGGAAGTGCTAGCGTGAGCAACCCTCAGGTGACATGTTCTGATCTGTCCATTCGCCTGCTTACTGTTATTTCTCTGTTTCCTACAGATATTAATCTGTATCGCTGTCCTTTCTCCCGTTCCCTATGGAAGATAATCTGTGTCTCTGTTTATTCAGGTGGCCTCTGTTTTCTTTCATCTGTTCTTTGTTTGTTTGTGTGTTCATCTGAAGCAGTATGGTCAAGAGCTGCACTTATGGAAACTTCTCTGTTGGAGCCTTTGGCCCCAAGCTCTTTGGACTAGTTCCTGCTGACTGAGCCTGGTGTTCTCCTCATATCATTACTGAGTCTCCTTTGACTCTCTGTTATGTTTCTCATCAGTTATTGAGGGCCTTTGATAAAACACATACCTCTTCAATGGTTTGTAGGGCTGCTTGATGTGGTAGTGTAATTTGTGGTACTGAGTGGAATGGGACCCAAATGAACAACTTGATGATGGGATATTTCCCACCATTGGCATCGTTTCTTATCTTCTCTGATTCTGTCAGAAAAAATGTTGAAAACTAAATCAGTTAAACATAAAAAATGTCACTTGACAAGTGCAGTGAATTCACCATTGTTAATATATTTTCCCTCTCACACTCAAACAAAACACAGCTGATGGTAATTAGCAAAATCCTTATAGATGTCGTCTGAATTAACTCTGGCTGGGCTTGAGTTAGTACTAAGAGTGAAACGTGGAGTATGTTTTTTTTTTTGTTTTTTTTTAAACTTTCACTCCTTTTTGTGCAAGTATTCAAGCTCATTGCTTCACTAATTTAGATTTTTTTTCTTTAGTTTTAAGTCAAAGTTTTAAATGAATTCATGTAATTATTTCATTAATCTTTGATAGGAATATGATTTAAAAAAACGGACACAGAGTGTTGCATGTGGATAGGTGATGGGTCTAAGAACCAATCTCTAATCTCTCAAATGTTTGTTGCGATCGATTCAGGAATTTGTGGTCAGCAAAGATGGTGCCACGTGTTAACTGCTCTGCATGGGTTGACTCTTGTAAATGTGCCCATATGTGTCTGATTTCCTCTTTGAGCCTAGTTACCAAAGACTTAGCGGTAGGCTGTGGTGGAACAGGGAAGAATATTTCTCTGATCCATGCTGTCATTTAAAGCCAATCATCTGCGCTTGGCTCTGATGCCTCATCTGTCTCAGACATTTTTACAACAGAACTGCTTTCACTTCAAACCTTTAACTTACAAAGGAAATGAAAGGTCCCTGCTTCCTTACTGTCAGCCTCCTTCCTCTGACAGATCTGTCTCGACCTCCTTGTTTTCTCCTGGCCAGAAATACACAGAATTTACGTTCATCTCTGGATCAACCGTAGGTTAACAGTCCTTTTCCCGGTAGCCTCTGCCAAGGTCTCTGACTTGGCTCCTCTGATGACTGAACTGTAGTTATCATTCATCCTTTGGAAAGTAGAGACTGTTATTCAGTGGTAAAACTGGTTTTGCAGTCGTATATTTTCATTTTTCTTCTCCATGGTTCATAAACAAAACATGCACCAATGGTGAAGGGTTTTTTTTTTTAATTGTTTCCAAGTTCGCAAATTAAACAGAGGCCCAAACTGTCAAAACTAAAAGTTATGGTATGCTAACTTAAAGATGATTCATATCAGAAGAAATGTGTAAGTCGTTAAAGTCAGTCCTGCTATACTGAGAATCTAGAGAAACAACAATTAATCCACATTTCCACAAAATACATTTAAAACTGTTCTCGATATTTCCGTCTTTGTGTGTGTGTGTGTGTGTGTGTATTTGAAAAACAGACCACCCCGAGTCACCAATCAGCTGTAAAACCTGAAAATCAGACCCTTTTGTGATGTGCTTGGAGTGTTCCCTCCATGCTGCTTTTAGTCTTGGTTGTTGACTTATCTCAGACACAGGGGTGGCTTAGCTACTGTGTACACACTGCCTGTTCCTCCAGCTCTGTTAATCTAAACCCGTTATCTTAATGCCCATGTTTACGTTCAAAAGATAACGACTGTGATCTTAAAGACCGAGGTTATATTTCTTTTGAAGTGTTTCTCTCTCTCTCTCTCTCTCCCCCCTCTCCCCTTCCTGTCACTTATTCACTCATTCATTTTGACTTGTTGCGGTTTTTTTGAAAAGAGCAGTTTAATGAAGGACTGATTCAAATTTCTCTCTGTCTGTCTGTCTGTCTGTCTGTGTCCAGATGCTGGTGATGATGGGGGGGAAGCGTGCTGCCCTGGCCCTGTTGGCCGTGCGGAGGGCTTGCTGCCTGTCTCGGGCTGCTCATACTTCTCCTCAGACTGTGGAGTACAAACCCATTAAAAAGGTCATGGTTGCCAACAGAGGTCAGTGCTCTGCTTTACGCTGCTACTCACAGAGACCTTCGTTCACTCAACTGCTCTTTTTCATCTCCCTTTCTCCTCTCACTGAGGAGCTTTCTTCAAAAAATCTCTCTCTCTCTCTCTCCCCCGACCAAAGGTGAGATTGCCATCCGGGTGTTCCGGGCATGCACTGAGTTGGGGATCCGGACGGTGGCCGTGTATTCGGAGCAGGACACAGGTCAGATGCACAGACAGAAGGCAGACGAGGCCTACCTCATCGGGAAGGGACTGTCCCCCGTTGCTGCTTATTTACACATCCCCGATATCATCAAAGTGGCCAAGGTCAGGACCACCTGAAGCACACTGGACTTTTTACCAAGACTTTGACCTTGAACATGCTGGAATACATACACACATACATACAGGAACAATCTATTTGCCTCTTTGTGTGTGACTCTAACACCACTTGGAGGGTCTGGGTAGCAAGTAGTTTTTTAATTATTTATTCATTTATTTATTCGGTCACCAGTGTTAGCAAACAAATCCATTTTGAATGTGCTTTTCTCACTGTTTTTGGATTTATCATTTTAACTTAAACTCCAACCACACAGTAGGTTAATAATGAGAACTCCATTTATCCAATGTCTCTGTTTTGTGCTATGAACGCCCACAACCTTTTCCAAAAATTGAGTGATCATGAAAGCAGTGATATTTAGTCTAGTCTGATATCTTGTTATTTTACATATATTTTTCATCACTCGACTGGTTTTGCTATGACTGGCTGGCTGTAATCTTTGGAGTTTCTGCTAATTAGTACTATATAGATGAGGGGATTAATGAAGGTTACAGAAGCTATGACTGTCTTGTCTCTCAGAACCCACCCAGAGTTACCAGACGTCTCACGTTGTGTGGAAGAGTCCCACAGTTTCACCCCTTGTGGCCCATCACGCAGCAACACATGAGTTTCAGCACATTAGAAAATTGCATTACTAAGAGAAAAGACTAAATCAATGGACTTAACACTTTTATATTATTCATACTTTCATTTCAAATACGCCTTTGAAAGGTTATAAAGTTCTTTGGCGACAAAAGGTGCTACAATAGAGATCATGTGCATTTACAGTAACTTTATGACAAGTTGTAGTTATGATAAAACTTGCTTCAGATAACTTAGTCACCTGACTGTTTGAAGAGACAGCCTAAATAGTCTTATTTGTTCACATTTGACTTAAGAAACAAAATATTAGAAGTTTAATTCAGGTCAGGACTGACCCAACCTGATGGGTAACCAAGGGTAACTAGCTAACTAAAACTTTATAGCCAAAAGGAAGGTGATTCTGTCTGAAACATATTGAAAAATTCATTTAAATTCTGTACAGGTGGCTTAAAATACAAAATGGCACCCAAAATGTAATGGCCGTCAGCCACCAATCAAACCAACCAGTCAAAGCAGTTACACAGTCTAAATGCCAGGTGTGAATGTTAGAGATAAAACCCCTGTATGTCAAATGATGGGAGGATGGCAATAAACATTAGCTAGCACCTAATAGTAGCGTTGTCCTCATTTTCACAGAAAACTTGGAGTTTCTTAAAGATGCAAAATAGTAGCTTCTTATTTGGAAAAGCCATTCAGCTGCAGCTATTTTGTAAAATTGGAAAGTTATCATAACCATGTGACAACGTACCAATTGCATGTAAATTGTTCTCTGGGTTCTGGAATATTCTAGATTTCCTACACCAGTATCTTGAATGACCTCTCATATTTCTTCTGGTTGTTGAAAGGCCATGACATACGGTAATACACTGGATTAATTATGCATTTGTCTCATGCTTTAGGAAAATGACGTGGATGCCATACACCCAGGTTACGGTTTCCTGTCGGAGAGAGCGGATTTTGCACAGGCGTGTGCAGATGCTGGCGTGCGCTTCATTGGCCCCTCCCCGGAGGTGGTGCGGAAAATGGGTGATAAGGTGGAGGCACGTGCCCTTGCT
The DNA here is from genome assembly GCF_902362185.1 of Chanos chanos. Classification (NCBI taxonomy): domain Eukaryota; kingdom Metazoa; phylum Chordata; class Actinopteri; order Gonorynchiformes; family Chanidae; genus Chanos; species Chanos chanos. Next base: position 28,027,987 of record NC_044502.1, read on the forward strand.
ATTCGTGCAGGTACATAAGGAACCCCTCTTTTGCCTAATTTACTGAAGCACTTATTGTGCTTTGGTGTGTGTGTGTGTGCGCGTGTTTGCGTGTGTATGTGTGTTTAGTGTTGTTTTTACCTGCACGCTTTCCTCTGTTAATTGTTGTAAATTGAATTTCATTCGTCCCTTGTGGTATGTCCTCTCTGAGAAACAAGTGCTCAGAACAAATGAAAGCTTTAGCAGTATGCTTTCAGCTGCTGGAGTGCGTTAGCTGAAATCCATTAATTCCACAATGATGTTTTTGAGTCTAATTCTGGAGCCCAGAGTGGGGAAGCATCTGAATTTGCAGATAGCAAATAACCTAATTACAATGCAAGTGTAAATTTGCTCTTTAAGGTACCAAACAGATGTTTGAAAAAAGAAAAAGTCAAAATTACCCAGCGGGTGTAACTTTAAACGTCTCGTCTGTCATACGACTGTGGAACTGAGCGCATGTCCATCTGTGCAGGTGTGCCTGTGGTCCCAGGAACAGATGCTCCCATCACCTCCTTGCAGGAAGCGCAGGAGTTTTCCAACACATACGGGTTCCCCATCATCTTTAAGGCAGCGTATGGGGGAGGAGGCCGGGGGATGCGGGTCGTGAGGGGATATGACGTGAGTGGACCCTCGACAGCTGACCAGAGGGCTCCTTATAGACGGAAATGAGACAGAAGTCACATACTGTGTTTCTGCTATGAAACTGATTTCACCGTAGAGGTTCTTAAAGCAACACGAGGCATTCCAAAGAAATGGCAGTGCTTACTCTGAACAATGTTGAACCCCTCAGCATGTTTAAGTTTTATTAAAAAAAAAATGACTGCCCCTTTGATTGGGTGAAAGGGACCGGTTTGTCCTTTTGTTCTTTTATAAAAAGAATTGGTCTTTTACTTGGACATGGTCATTTAAGCATGTGCAACAGGCTGTAGGAGTTTTTTTTTTGTTTGTTTGCCATTGTGCTAGTTTTAGATGGATTCCCCCTTTGAGGAGACCATTAGTTCTTCATTTGCATACGTAAGCCGGTGTTGTGAAGACTGATGATAGTTTGACCTTTAGGAGTTGGAGGAGAATTACCAGCGGGCGTACTCGGAGGCTTTGGCTGCGTTTGGCAATGGAGCTCTGTTCGTGGAGAAGTTCATTGAGAAGCCAAGACACATCGAGGTTCAGATCCTGGGTCAGTAAACTTGTTATGTTTCCTTTACAAATGCCGTTTATGGCATAACTGTCCTTGCATTTAGAAATAAGCAGTTAATTACATCTCTTTAGTATCTGCTTCTCTGTCTGTCTCTACACAGTTCCAACACCAAAATGTTTTGACATTAAGAACTTACATCCTTGTCTTCCTGTCTGGAAGTTTTTAAGCTCCTCCCTTAACCCAAGAAATAAGTTTTTAAAAATGTTGTGTGAAAAGCCATTTTTAAGTACTGTTCATCCATACACTTACTGTTTTTTTTTGTTTGTTTGTTTTTTTTAAACCAGTAGTTGCAGCTGAAGTCATGGGCACTCAATTCAAAATTCATTTTACTGCAGCCTCTGACATCCTCCCCATCACACTTGATTCATACATGTCTTATTAACCTTCACCTGACATGGTTGTTCTGCTTTGGACAAAATATCCCCTGGTTTTAGGATGTAAGAGTTCAGAGATTGATCTTAATCAACTGAAAATAAATTGTGTTGACCGACAAACCATCACTGATTCTTAATTAAATGTAAATTCTGGTACTTCATTGACTTGTACTGGTTTGAAATGCAGTTCATTGAAATGCAGTTCATTTAAACAGCATGTTTTCTTTATGGCCAGGTCCTGTGTTAGCCTGACAACTGCTCCTCGATTGTGTTTGTACAGGTGATAAGTATGGCAACGTCATCCACCTGTACGAGAGAGACTGCTCCATCCAGAGGAGACACCAGAAGGTGGTGGAGATCGCCCCGGCAACGCAACTAGACCCCCACCTCCGAGACAGACTGACCGCTGACTCCGTCAACCTGGCTAGACAGGTGCTGTTAAACAAACCTGAGCAGTACACACTGTGGCTGATCTTGCATAACCAGCTATTGATTTCTCATTATTTAATAGCAATGGGGTTGTCGTTTGAAAGCAGTCATTTAACATTTAAGCTGACAGGCCATGGTTATAGTCAATCACTGAAATGCCAAATTCGAGGACACACAGATATGTCTATCTTGCACAAAATAAGCAGCAACAAAGAAATACGATTCTTCCTTCAGATTCGACCAGTGGAATAAAATCTTTGTGCGTCTGAAATACCAATTGTAAATGATGGCCTAGGTACGGGGTTTTGATTTACGCTTCGATAGAGAGAGAAGAAGAGCTGGTTTAAGAGAAGAGAGTGTTGAAAAGAAAAGTAGGCAGGAAAAATACAGACGACTCTTTGCTCAGGATTTCTGGCTGGCTTCCTTTTTTCCCATGAGCACCTGTGACAGCTGCCCATTGTTGTAACTCTTTTGAGAGCAAAGTTTACCGGACACTGAATGGTTCCAAAGCAGATCAAATGTGAGAACTGGTAACACAAAACGACACCATTGCTGAACTGTGTATGTGTGTGTATGTGTATGTGTGCGTGCGTGAGAGAGAGAGAGAGAGAGAGCAAGCGAGCGGATGTGAATCTGAGAGAGACATCTAATACCACCTTTCTATTCTCTGATGCGTCTGTGTTGAGGCTTGAGGCTCTTTATGACTGTGTGTTGTCCTTTTAATCCAGCCTATAAACAGCTCAGTCCCTCTCATCCTCATGCTTTCAGTGGGTCTGAGTTAGTTACGGTTTTATGGTTGTGGCTCTATCATGGATATAGTTCTTTATAAGTGAGTGGTATGAAAATGCACTCAGAAAGGCTGTAGAAAATGGAGCCTTTTTGAAGTGGCTTCATTTTCTTCCTTCCTTTTTTCTTTTGCATTGATCTCTCCTTCCTCTGTGTTTGGAGCAGTAGTTCATTCTGGGACACATTGGTTCGCCTGGTTTAATGCAGTGAAGGAGGAAAATAAGTGGGCCGCAGACAGTATAGTCACGTTTGAAGTCTCTTTTGTAAGAAAGTCTCTGAACTGTCAGTAAGTGACTTAATTTCTTTTACTTTTATTCTTGGAGAACCAGAAATGGAATGATGTTAAAATATAAAGGCAGAAGAGGGCTATTTCAGGACACTTTTTTTTTTTTTATTATTTAAGATTCATGGCTAGAGCTGCAAACGATCAAGGGGTATTTTCGCACCTTCCGGGTAGTTCACATAATATTTTAGTTCAAAAGATCATTTGAGCTGTCGCGATATTGATTGATATGACTGGCACCCAAGATTTCTGAGAGCGGTTGTCTCGAGCCTGTTTCAACACAAATATACTGGGGCTCGTAACAAAGCAAACAGCTCCTTAATGCGTTAATTTGACACTGGTCTTATGTAGTAGCCTCCGTTAGTTTCAGAATGTCATGTGATGACTGTACTTTTGAAAGAGCAGTCTTTAAATGCTACTATGAAGCCTAAACGGTGATGTTTTTCGTCCTCAAACTGACTCCCAGTAGAATCTCGGCAAATAAACCTAACCGAACAGGGATTAAAAACACGCCCACGTAAACAGTCAAATCCACCCGCAAGATGTAATATTTAACTCCACACGCTAGATGGCAATGCAGATGCGTTTAAGTTGCTTGAGACACGACAGCAGTAAATGGATGGCAGAATACGGTTAGGTTGTCAGCATTAATATTAAATCTTTGCCGGAAAGTTTGGACAGATGCATGCCATAATGATTTATTGAATTGTAAGCGATCAATTAATATCGACTACGATCGTGTAGACAATTATGGCTTGTTTAGGGGCAGGTTACTGTGACATTTTGATGCGCTCCATTCAGTCTCTTCAGTCTCAGATTGCTTGTATGAAACAGCAGTTTGACTCGACATGGGCTACGCGTTTTTCGGCGGTTTAGCTGTGTGTTTCCTGTTTTACCGGCGCTGAGAATGCAGAGGCGCGTTAATACAGCGACGCTGAAGGAGACGGACGTGCTATTGCTTGCCTTCGTATTGTTTTACCTGTTATGAAACTCTCTCTCTCCCCACACACAAATTCTCTCGACTGTATAAACCTCTTCAGCCAAAAGGCTTGCTGTGTTCAACAGCCACTAGTCACAGTTGCCCCAGAGGTTTCACTGGCCATAATACAATACAGAATCTGTGGGCTCGCCTAGCACATTTCCTGCAGTGATTTCAGTGTATAAAATGAACAATTGCAATTCAATTTCAGGGTAGTACAATGCCGTCTCCATAGCAAGCCCTCACACTGGTCTTGCGCTTTGCACATTCTGGTATGGAGGATTTAAATATATTTTGAAAAGCACACACACACACACACACACACACACACTCAAACACATACTGTTTTGATTGGAACTTTTCCATGATGCATGATTCACTTTTGCATTAGCTTTAGCTGTTTGACAGATGGTCTCACATTTTCCCCTGTGCTGGAACGGAGAAACATTATGGATTCAGTGACTGTGAGGTGACTGGGGTCTGTAATCGCAAAGTAGGCCCAAATCATATTCTCTCCAGGAGCATACTCGAAAAGTTAATGTTCATTAGATGTGTTGTTTGGGATGACAGTTGAAAAAAAAAAAATTTGGTCTCACCTGTTCTGACTTCTGTTGCAGACATTTTGTGGTTCATTTAGGTGCAAGATTTCAAACCTACCTTTGCAGGAATGCCTTGCTTGCTCAGTATTTTCCTAATGATTTGTGTTCACTCTATTGACAGAAGTCTGTAGATTCCTGACTGTAGCCTCTGGGATCTTTGTGAGCTCAGGGTTTATCACAATGTAATCTTACAGTGAATTTGTTGGGGCTACCTTTTCTGTATAGACTGGCAGCTACTTTGATTCCCCCCCCCCCCCCCCCCCAAGATTTTATGAATGATCTTTTTCATTGTGGAATGATCTTATTTGAAAACAGCTGGTTTAATTGCCTAATTTATTTATTCATTGGCTCACTCATGTTAGGTGAGCTAGCTGCTTATGACTGCATTGTTAGTGAGTCATGTGGCTTGACTGGCAAATTCATTGACCGCTTGATGTTATCTGTTCTTGTTTGCTAGTTACATTGTTACATTGCAGTATTCGTAGCATTATTTGTTTATTTTTTCGTTGCGAAGGTGAATACACATCACTTCTTTGTATTATCCCAGCCTGTGACTCTTACTCTCTGCCATGCCTTCTCTGCTCTGACTCAGTAACACCTCAGTTTTTCAGCTGGGGTGTGTTGTGTTTGTGTTGCGTGTCGTGTGGTGTTGTATGGTGTTCTGTGTGTGCGTGTGTGAGAGAGAGAGAGAGAGAGTGTGTTTCAGTGGCGTATGTCAGACCGTTTTATACTGTATTGTTTAGCTAGCTTACAGAGCCTGCCACACGGTTGTTGTAAAATTTGATGGATTTGGGTCAAAACTGTGTTTTTGACTCTCTCTGCCTTGCTACCTCAGTGGTTACATCATACGTGACAGCGAGAGGAGAGACCATGAAAGCATGAACTTTTCTGGTTTAGATTTTTTTCATGCAGTGTCTGTCATGAGCTGTGTTTTTTTCCTTTTTTTCTGGCGCTTGTAGTCATTTCTGTCTGCACTGACACACAAATACACATGGTGTGTGTGTGTGTGCGTGTGTTTGTGCTCGGTCCATCCAGAGTGTGTGTGTGAGAGAAATGTGCGTTTCGCTCTGATCGATTTTCCTATTTCAATTTTTCTCTCTTCCCACTCCTTGCACCGGCCTTTTATCTGTGTTTGTAAAAATAGCCTCTACATTAAAATGACTGGCACTCTGTAAGGAACTTCATTTTCTGACCATAAAAACTGATTTCTTTTAATTGATTTTTTGACGTAGAATACTGTCGTTGAAGTGATAACCTATCTATAAGATTAAGTCTATCTAATCGATTAGCACTGTCTTGTGGGTTCATATTATCCAGAGGACAGGAGGAGAACTGACAGACTCTAAAGTGATTAGAGGTGTAACTGAAGTCAGTCAGTCAGAAAAGAGACTCATTTTATCGACTGGAAGCAAGTTATCAGAATGCTGCTAAGGACAAAGCTGGTGTGTGTGTGTGTGTGTGTGTGTCTGTGTGCATTGCATTTGTCAATATGCTGAAATATTCTGGAAATTTTCCCAGAGTTTATTGATCTTGCAGATATCCTGATTTTATGGCAGGCACGACTGGGAGATTTCATGGCCTGTGACATCCTTTAATATATTCTGTGTTATGTGTGTGGGTGTCTCCAGTCGCTGTCTGTCTCTGCTACGCACTGCTGTTTTGGTGTTGTTTCTTTGAGTGTTCAACTGTCTGTGTTTGTACTCAAACATAATCACAGTCTTTCTCTAATATATCTAATGTATAGATGGATATTTCTAGCTATAGTTGAGAGATATGATTTTATCACACACGCACAAAAGAAATGTGTGTGTGTGTGAGTGTATATATGTATGTATACACACACACACACACACACACACACACATATTAGGGTTGCACGAGTACATAATTTTACAGCTCGAGTTCTCGTTTCCTGAAAACCTCGAGTATTCGGTGCGGGGCGGGGCTGGGGGTGCTGCTGCATCAATTAAAAGACTACGCAACTATAATGCGGTTGGTCTCAGCGCATAGGGCAAAGCATAAAATTAACGATATGATCTGAGGATAACACTTACCTTACGCAATGGTGAAGTATGGCTGATACTGACGATATTTTAACGTTATTGTTACCAACTTTCTAAAGTAGCCCAAGATAGAAAACGGAGTCAACAAAGAATGTTGTGCTCATTATAGCGGGTTAAACCCGAGTAAATTTAAGAACGCACAATTATTTCTGAATGTTCTTAAAGTGTTTAGATATAGCGGCTGTTTTTTTGCCTGGTCATCATTAGTAAACCTAACCGGCTTAAAAATGAAATTAGTCACATTTGTTTGCATCTATCTCTTAACAATATTAATTTGTTTAGCCCCGTTAGTAGCCTAGTCTACTATATGACAGACTCACTCGATGTTAGAGCCAGCCTTGAGAAATCCGGGAAAGAAAATTTGCACAGTGAAATACAACACTAAAGTAAAAAAAAAAAACAACCCATCGATTCACCCTTTTATGCTGTCGCCATCGTTCCTCTTGTTTACCAAGGGCTCTAAGTGAAAACTGAGTGCACATGAGATCTAGCATCAGGCGATTAGCGAATACTCGACCATAATGTAGAAACTCCGGACTTGATGTAACTGCTCGAGTACTCTGCGCAGCCCCTAGCGTGTAATGTAAATAAATAAGTAGGTGTGTGTGTGTGTAATATCTATCTATCTATCTATCTATCTATCTATCTATATATATATATATATATATGTGTGTGTGTGTGTGTGTGTGTGTGTGTGTGTGTGTGTGTGTGTGTGTGTGTATATATATCACACACACACACACACACACACACACACACACACACATATATACATATATATATATATATATATATATATATATATGTATGTGTGTGTGTGTGTGTGTGTGTGTGTGTATATATATATATATGTATGTGTGTATATATATACATACATATATATATGTGTGTGTGTGTGTGTGTGTATATATATATATATAAATTGGAAATGATAAATTTGTCTGTAGTAGTGCCATTTCAGTTGAATAGAAATCAGAAACAAACCAGATGAAAAGTGTGGAGTCACTTAATGAACATCTTTGGAATTACAGACAGATGTCTTATTTACAGGGCCATATGTCAGATTGAGTGTCGCTCTGAACTCACAAAGAAAGGATATTTATTCATTTCAGTGATGATTACACAAGGTGTTCACAAAAGAAAAGTTTCAGTCCACAATGCCACACCATCAATATTTGATTGGACCCTTCCAAACATAGGAGATGTATAAGGTTATGCATATCAAGGTGTCCTGATATTGGGAATAATGGATGAGACAGAGGTAAGAATCTTCCTCTGCCGAGTTTCCGATATCGGAATGCCACGGAGGGCATCATCCAGCTTGTAGCAAGGCCACTTACCAAAGATTGTAACCATGCGGGCTGTGTGTGTATTTTGCCCATTTATAATTTTAAACTATTAAAATATAAAACAGCAAACAGTCGCTGTTGTCACGGTAATGGCCATTCTATCCCACCCCATACTGTGACCTTGGCTCGAACAGTATGTGGATATTCCCCAGTTAAAGCAGCCTGTAGTTACATTTGAAACATGACAGTACTTATCTAAAATAGTCTCTGCCAGTAAGTATTTCTGGAAAAAAAAGTTTCATTTCTCTGTATGGGGGGACTGAGGTTTAATTTCTTGAGCATTTAAGATGCATTTAAGTGACTTTTTTTTTTTACGTGAATGTGAGACGCAGCCTCCACGTTTTTAGTGGAATACCCTCCGAGTCATTTCAAAGATTAATCATTTCATTGCCAAAATATAGCTAAACGTCCAGTCAGGGAGTCTACTGGTTGTGTATGTCTTATAACACTCCCATGCAAAATCCTCATGGTGTTGTTGTTTTTTTTTCTAATTTTATCTAGGTGACATAACGGCTTAAACCAATAGCAAACAGCTGTTACTGTTTACTGTTATTTTTACATGCCTTTTAATGCTTGTGTCCCATTATACGGTGTTAACAGACATCTGCCAGCCAATCAGAAGTGGCTATTTTCAATGGCTGCTATATAAAGAAAGTTCACCATAAATTGGATCATTTTTGGCTGTGGATCTCTAGAGATTATTTTCAGCCTGATTTTGGTGAGAGTCAGGTTAGCATCCATGGGATGGTTCTCAAAAATCATTTTTTGCAATGAAATTTTAAACTGGTGCAGAGAAGAAAAACAGTTACCAAGTTATTTATATATATATTGTTTCTTGCGAGAAATCTACTGCTATAAGTAACATGACAGTATATAAATATAGACAGAGATATGCTTGTTAAGAGCTTGGTATATTATTGTAACCTTTAATAATCTGTTGTGTGATTGAATGATTAAATGAGATGCTTAGGATTAAGATGTAGCTGCTGCGTTGTTCTAATTCTGCCTGCACACTGTGGGTATACTTTGTCTATATAATAAATCTGTGCTTCTGTTCATGACTTTGGTCTGGCCTTTACTGTCAGAACAATTCCACAGAAGTCACTTAAGTGTTTATGTACAGGGGTGTGTGTGTGTGTGTGTGTGTGTGTAAATGATATCTCTCATTCACTCTAGTACACAGTTTATTTTTCTTTTAACCCTGAGTCAGACATTTGTAACACTCAAGTGTCTACATTGTGTATTGACTGAGTCTTCTTTGTTTAGCCCTGGGAGCTGTGATTTTTCTCAGGCTTAGGACAAACAGAATTTTCATTAAGGTCAAGTTGTGTCTCTCCTTAGATATTCAAACTCTCTGCATCACAATAGTTATCACAGAGTATTGGAACTGTGTGTGTGTGTGAGGGTTATCAAATGGATTTGTACGGACAATCAGTTTTCCCTCTGACATTTTTGTCTTTTGTTCCCTTCGTCCTTTTTTTCTTTTGTTTAACTTTATAAGAGTTTGGTGCACAGGAATTGAATTATCTGGTAGTTTCTCTCAGGAAAGAAAAGTAGGTGCACACTCATTAGAGACCCTCTGTATAGGCTACCTTTGTGAAATGAAAAAAAGTGTTCAAATCAAAATGCTTGGCACAAGGTAGCACAAAGAATAGAATATTTTAGATTTGGATGTCAATTTTATTGTTTTGAAAGGCTCTGAAAATTGTGACTGTGGACATGCTGTTTCGGGAGAATGAAAATTGCAAGGCCAGTAGAAAGTTGTAAAATTGGCTTTTGTGTCGGGAATTATACAAGGCTAAGGAATCAATTGGTGGTGGTGGCATGTCTGTCAAAATCATTGATTTTGTTTTAAGGCGGCTGTTGCCATGGTGATGCTAGGTCTACCCTGAAACTCCTGTACACGAATTGTGGGATCAGCTCTCTCGACATTAGCATTTTCTTATCACAAATTCCAGCGTTGGCTGCTCAATCTCCCCGCTTTTTCTCGTCCTCTGTCGTTCTTGCAGTCTTGTCTCACTGTTTGTTATTCCGACATATCCTGTTCAAACCCATTTTGATAACATTGCTTACTCAGACAACACTGCTTAACTGAAGTCTCTCTTCATTTTTTTTTTTTTTTTTTTTTTTTTTTTTTTTACCCCTCAACAAAACCAAAAAAAGAACTGGACCTTTATTTGATTTTTTTTTTTTTTTTTTTACCTGTCTGTTCTGCTTGAGCCAAGCAGATAAATAATGTTATGAAGTGTCCACAAACACCTTGTAAGAAAATAATACAATGCCATGTGTCAAGTTATGATTCATTCTCTCACTTCTCCGCATACCTGTACAGTTGTGTTACATTCAGTTCTCAATATTTATTTTGGAACAGGAAAAAAATAGAGGTCACTTTTTTGGGAGCATCTTCAACAGGCCATTGGTCCTTCCTATATCTTTGTTGACTTTAGATAGTATTGAAGATGGCTGGATGTCCTTAAATATATATGTGTGTGTGTCTGTGTGTGTGTGTGTGTGTGTGTGTGTCTGTGTGTTCAAGTCTATCGTTTGGTCTGTTGTGTGGTTTTGATTGCGGTTTCACTATTGTAGCCTACATCTTCAGTGTGGGCAGTCTGATTTTCAGGAACATTTCCACATGGTTGACTTCATTTCTGTGCTCATGCTCTGGGCTGTGTTCATTCAGGGTTGGGATAGTATGGAGTGAGGAAAGTAGCCGGTGTTAATTGCCACACGCACATACGGGGATTGGGCAAAATAATGGAAACACCTTGTTAAATAACAGTTTTATTATTTAGTATTGAGTTGGTCCAGCTCTTTCAGAGATGATGTGAGGTGGAGGGAGGTGGCTCCTTACTTGCTGCTCAAATATACCAGAGATTTTCGATTATGTTAAGATCTGGTGATTGTGGGACCCAATCCAAGTGTTCAACTTCACTGTTGTGCTCTGCCAGTCTTTAACGATTTTAGTGGTGTGAATTGGCATATTATTGTCTTGAAAGATGGCACCACCATTTGGAAAGAGTGTTTGGACCACTAGGTGAATTTGGTCACTCAAAATTGACAAATACTTTTTGGAGGTAACCATACCATGCAGTGCTAACACAGGACCAAAAGAATCCCACGATATTGCAGCCCAAACCATCACAGAACTGCCTCCATGCTTATAGATTGGGATCAGGCAATCAAAGTCAAGGGCTTCTTTTGGCTTCCTCCATACATGAATTCGTCCTGAACAAGGAAAAAGCGTGAAGGATGATTCGTCAGAGAAGATGACATTCTTCCGTTGGTCCATTGTCCACTTCTGATGGTCTTTGCACCATTTTAGGCATTTTCAAACATTGATGTGGGAAAGAAAAGGTTTTGCAATGGCAGCCCTCACACTCATTTCTGGGTGTCTCTAGAGCCTTGATTATGAACAACCAAAAACTCAAAAGACTAGCAGCTTTCTTTCTTCCATTTTTACCATAGTCCAACCTGCCATTACAAACCTATTAGCAGCGGCCGTAGCTTAACCTACAGTGCTAAAGCTAACTCTCAACTCCAAAGAATTTACGATGACAGCTAGTGAAGCATGAGTTGCATTATTCTTCCATTTGACTTCGAGGCACTTTAGTTAAAGGACAGGACAGTTTTGATCTGGTAATGTTTAACCCTCATCTAAGGGACTTAGCTTTGTAAGATGGAAATATCCACACTGTGTGAAGGTAGAGTGATAGTGCCCCGTATTTCACCTGTGACATGGTAGCTGTAGAGTCAAGTGTCAACAGTACCCCAACTCCCGGATTTGGTGACGAAAGGACAGTGCTGTCACGGCAGTTCAGAAACTGATGGAGGTTAATGAGAAAAATGTAACCTGCGAAATACTGGCTATTATGGGCCACACTAATAGGTGTTAATGGCAACCTATGCTTGTCACAGCCTATGCAAGGAACTGCGACTACTGTACTGGCAGGATTGTGATTGTGTGTGTGTGTGTGTGTGTGTTGCTGCTGTGCAGTTTTGGCATTTGGGCAGATTGTGTACTCGTTTGTTTGTTTTGTTTTGTTTTGCTAAGGGATGATTTTTATATTCTTCTAAGCTGCAAAGTTTGCTAGTTTAACTGTGTGCAACCACTGTGCAATGATTTTGTTTTGTGAAGTGGCAAGAGGAGCCTGTGCTGCGTGTGTGTGTGTGTGTGTGTGTGTGTATGTGTGTTTGAGTGTGTGAGACAAACTCTAATACAAATTCATGTGGGTTGGTGGTGTAGTTTTTGGATTTTTCTAATATTAAGCATTCATTCAGCGACACGTACGTGACCCGTGTACCAAAGGGGATTTCTGCATCCCAGACTCTTTAACTGCTCAGTGGGAGTCCTGGCCTAGGGCAGAAAAAAAACCCACTTTAACCCAGTCGCGTCTGTCACCCCCGCCGTAAACTCCGTTTGTGGTCTGATCTTGACCTCAGCCACTGCACCATGTGAAGGTTAACACTCATGAATATTGAATATGTTATTGAACATGTTCTCCTGCTCAAGGACCAACAGGGCTTTCTGTTTAAGGCGAGAATCCAAACGCCAGACACATTCTTTTCTTATCTTGATAGCTGAGAAGCTATCGGATAGGTTGAGTCTTGGTTTTGTTTTGTTGTTTTTGTTTTGTTTTTTTCCTCTCTCACCAGATGGAAAGAAATTGAGAGACAGTTCTCTGTCTGCATGAAAATTCTCTTTGGATTTGTTCTGATGTGTGCATAGTCCTTAGGAAATATTCCTTAGCTGCTTATAGCTGCCTGGCCCAAAAACAAATTGGTCAAATTTGAAGAATATTTATATATTTATTATTTTTCAAACAAACTGAAGTTTTGAATGAATCCCAGGATGCATCTTTTGGTAATTTCACTGTTATGTGACCCAGATAGTGTAATAACACAAATACACAGCCTCTGAATAGCTGAACTCAGCTGGGTTTGCAGACTCCCCACTTTTTGACAGGATCAACGTGACTTTCTTTATTAACAAGCACTAAATGAAAACTCCAGTGAAAACTTTAAACTGATACGCGTTTGGTTATGGGCATTTCTCAAAGGTACAACACGGCCTCTCACGAAACTGCCCAACTCTGTTTAGATTTTTAACGTTCGAAAGCTGTCTTGACTTTGCAACTCCAAATCAGTGCGGGCGGGTGGGATAGGATGCCCACTGTTCTGTCGTGCTACAGGGTGCATGCGGACATTGGAAACGTGTTTGATAGATGCAAACAGAAGTGTGACCATGCTTTGACCCATCTCATTAAAAAACTAGGACACTCAGAGCGCAGACATCCGCCAAGGCCAACAGTCCATTCTTCTAAGATATTCAAATCTGCAGCCAAAACCACTGTCTGGATATATTTCCAAAACCGTTAGAACAAAAAAGTCAGAATGTATGATTGTGAAAGCCAATTTATTGTAAGAAACGATTAGTGATTATGCGCGTGTTATACTAGCCCGCAATAAGCTTTAAACTTGGTCATATCGTCTTAGAAAAAAACAGTAAGGATAACTTAGACATTGCCTGTTTCCTACATACCCACTGCTTTGTTTCTACAGTGATGTTTCAGGTGGCTGTTATGGTTTGCTGTATGTGTAGTCACTAGTGATGTGTTGTTCATGAACGATTTGTTCATTTTGAACTAATCTGTTGTATGATTCTGGAGTAACAAGTCGCCTAAGTGAGTGATTCGTGATTCGTACGGGTCTTCGGGTCCTGGGTATCTTGTTCACTTGTCACATGACCGCCACGCATTTTCAGTGGAGGAACGACCGATTCGTTCACGACTCACGACTAACTATGGGTCTTCAGGTCTGAGTCTTTCGTTCATTATTCACATGGTCACAGCAGTAACATGACCAGTGGTATTATCACTGGTGAGGAGGGCTTGCTAACATTAGCTGGTCAACCAGAACATTTCTGTAGCTAGCTCGCTAGCTGTGTGTAATGTAGATACTGAATGGATGTTTAATTTGCCTTTCCGATGGAGCGAGTTTATACACTACGGGTCCTCAATGACCAGGAGGGCTGAAGTGAATAGCTATCATTGAATGAATAGAATGATATTTTTATTCATGAGCACAGCGCTCTCGCACAGGCAATTGAACATATTGTACATAGTGTTCTTTGGATATTTTTATTGTTTTCCTTTATCTCTCCTTTTTTATACCTGGTGTTTATTTGATAAACAGCGTTCAGAGTGGAAGGCAAAGTAAGAATTTCATTGTGTGGGGAAACTTGTTTTAACTGTGCATATGACAATAAAGATTTTGACTTTGACTGTTGAACTTAGGTAATCAGTCAGTTCAACTGAATAACTCAATAGGCTATGGTCCAAAAGGTTGTCTAAGAGCTTAACAAAAGTGAACTTGTGTATTATACTTTAACAAATGAAGCAAACCATATTTCTCTCAGTGTTTAGGAACTGTGCTCTTGCTCTCTTCTGTCATCACTCAGATGACAGCTACATCGCCACACTAGTTCCAATGAACGAAATGAACGAATGACTTGAAGCTACATTCATTTTACCGAACACGATTCAAAGATCTGAGTCAGTAAAAAGATCTGAACTTCCTATCACTAGTAGTCAGGGCACACCATTCACTGTAATTATGACAGGTTTGCGCATGTGCGACAAATTCATTTCATTTTCGCCTTATCACGCAATGTTAACGAAAGTGTTAACCAAATTTCCTGTAATCCTGCTGACAAACAGACAAACAAACAAACAAACAAACCAACCAACAAACCACACCGAAAACATAACATCCTTTTTTTTATATATATATGTTTTATATATATAACAAAGAACAAAGAAATTGTGATCACGTCAAAAAATTGCAGTTAAACAATTATGAAATAATTGTTACAGGCCTATCTCCGTCCTCTTGCTGTGTGTGTGAGTGTGTGTGAGGCCTTACCTGACTGTCATCTCTCCATTCTCTTGCTCTGTGTGTGTGTGTGTTTGTGAGGCCTCACCTGACGGTCATCTCTCTGACCTCTCACAGGTTGGCTATGAAAATGCCGGGACAGTGGAGTTTCTGGTGGACAAGCATGGAAAGCACTATTTCATCGAGGTCAACTCCCGACTGCAGGTGGAACACACGGTTACCGAGGAGATCACTGAGTGAGTGACAGCCATCACACACATATACACACACACACAACTATACATACTCACAGGTTGTCATTCCTGCATTTCTGATTCTATTCCCACATTGACAACACACACCTCACTGATTTTCAGTTACTGTTTACCACTCCTAACCTGTTATTTGTTGTTGTTGCATTTGTTGTAATGATGCCTTTTTTTGCCATCATTTTTGTTCCTTCTTTGACTGAAACTATAGTCTGAGAATTTTTTTTTGTAAGTTCTTGGAAAACACATTGAGGGTAAAGAATAAACCAGCTTGGCACTGGGTGACGCATTTTCATCCTGTCATGTGGCAGTTTTTGCCATTTTTCCTGCAGCGCTGTTAGGCTGGTATTATAAGATGAGTAATCGGAGTGTTAGCTTTGGATTGAATCATTGGCTCATATGAATCATCTGACAGATCGCAGAGTCTACAGCAATCAAGACAAGTGATCAGATCATGTCAAAAGCTTGTTGGTGGAAGAGACCAAAGTTTCACTTTTTTTTTTTTTTTTTTTTAAGAGTGTGTGTGTGTGTGTGTGTGTGTGTGTGGGGGGGGGGGGTGGGTAGAATGAAACGGAGGAGACAAAACTAGGTGACAGAGTCAGAGATCAAGAGAAAGCTAAGAACAATAAAACAGAAAGGAAGAAAACAGAAACAAACAAGTAATATAAAGAAACAATTCAAACCCCTAAATAAAAATGTATCTCCCTGGTAATGTGGAAGTAATGTTGCAGAGCTAGAGGGGGGGAAAAAAGATAAGACTGTGTGTAAGTCAGTTTCGTCTTCCAGGTGATTTGACATCTCTGACATTTGAATCAGCACAGAGTTTACAGCTATTTATACTTTTAGCCTTCTTGAAAAGGTATGAAAGGCATGAAGAAGCTGATTTGTATTTGTATGTTCCCATCTTTCTGTCTCTCTCTCTCTCTCTCTCTCCCCATTTCTCTTTATCTGTCTGAGAAATGACCTTCAGTTGGTCACAGCATATTAAGGTAGTGCTAAGAGCCGCCCTGATCCCCCCCCCCCCCCCACCCCTTCACACACTGCAGCCTGTTTGCAGCTTGTCCTTGAAATCCAAAATTCTTCTGTCACTTCCATATTTAATTAAGAGCTGATTCCGAGAATATGCTCATATATTTATTTAGACGAAGAGTTTAAAGACTTTCGGTCCTTTAATTTCCAGTTAACGTATAGGCTGTGAAGGGCATAAAAGTTTTCGATCCATCAAGTGTGAATACATTTATCTGACTGAAATCACAACCTGTTGTAAGTATTACATCAAGGTAACAGGAAATTTTTGATGAGGTCGAGGGCGAAAAGAATGGGTTGTCTGTCTTCAGTCAAGAAGAAATGGTGTAAGATTCTTACCCTATGAGAGATATCATGACTACTGGCTTTTTGTTTTATGAATTATGAAATGTCTTCCACATGGATCTGTGGTAGACTTGATTACTGTGAGAGGCCTCACCTTTTTGTTTGGAGTGCTTGTTCTGCTTGAATTTCTTCATGCTCTATTTCATATAAATTATTTATTTATGTATGTATTTTTACAATAGACGTTTGCCAAATGAATTCACTGAAACATACAACAGCCCTGATCTCTCTCATTTTCAAGAAAAAGGCAGAAACTGTTTGAGCTTTTGTCCTTTTGAAAATCTCATATATAATACATATGTAATATATATATATATATATATATATATAATGTATAAATCCTGACAAATGGACTAGAACCTTGTTATAGAGAAATGAATCGACAGGGGACCACATGGGTTTGCTGAAAGGGCAAGCGGCAAGCTTAGCATACGCTTAATCAGACTGATTCATCGCCTCAAACTGTGTAGCTCCTCTGCCTGGCTTTTTTTTTTTTTGCTTTGGACACAGAGCAGGTGTTTGACAGGATTATCTCCTAATTCCTTCTCCATCTCGTCAGAATGGAGGGGCTTTGGGCCTGGTTTCCTCAAATAGATTCAGATCCTACACAGGACTCGGGGGCGGGGGGTGGCGGGGGGACAAAAACAAAACAACAACCCCCCCCCCCCCCCCCCCCAAAAATGTTTCTGTTTTCGCAAATGTAAAAAGAGTTGAAGACCGTTCACACCATGGTCCCAGACAAACACGCTCGCTTTCCTCACTCCCCCTCCCAGTCTTTACAGACAATAGAACTACATCACTCTGACAGGACGAGACAGCACTGTCCCTGCTATCAGGCCTCTTTAGTGCCACTGTTTGGTGCACAGTGTGATCAGTTTTCTTGTCATTGCGACGAAAAGTTGAAATTATTAGTAATTATGTACTGTGATTCTAGATTACATTCATTCGTTCGATAATTATGTTCAATGCTGTATTCTGGTAGCCACAAATCCCTATTTTTTCTAAAGTCAAGACCAAACTGAGCACCTGTTTTTGTTCTCTGCAAAACCTCTCAACAGGCAAGTCTGTCAGGGGAACAAAAATCCCCTTTTCTCTCTTGCCGTGCACGCTGGGCATACAATTTGTCTGATTCTCAAGCAGAGTACTTCTCCCTACCTTTCAGCTCCCATTTGGCACAGCCAAGATTGGACCTATTACATTTTTTTTACTGTAGCTGGCATAAGAAAAAGATCCTGATTGCTCCAAATTGGTCTTGGTAATTTCTAACGGACAAATGACCCCTTGGTAAGAGCTCTGGTAACAGAACTACCTTCAAAATCGTGATTTATTTTGAATATTTATGGCGTCCCCCCCCCCCTCCATTAACACCTCTGTCACTGTCACGTATGATTTACCAAACTATCTTCAGCCCCATCAGAATCCATTAGACAATTATCAGGAAGAAAAATCATCTCTAAGACCTCTGGAGTCCAGTCAAATCCAGATACCTCAGGCTTCTTCCCAATCAAAGATCCTGAACAGTGGACCCAACATGTCAGAATATGTTCACATGCTTCACAAATGGCAGAGTTCAGCTGAGGTTTTTCATAGAACCCAATTCCCCAAAAAAGAACAGATTTCTCACAAGAACTGTCAACTCAGACATCTGTGAACATTGCCAGAAACTGATGCTAGGCCACCTACGTGTATACATGGAATTCATCCCATTTTCGTAAGCGCTGGACTCTGATAACCTTGTTACCACTGGAAGTCATCTACCGGCAGATTAAATTAGACCCCGCTCTGTGCTTCTCTGGGGGTATAAATAAGCTCAAGATTTCTAAGTATGAGTCGAAGTTCCTCTTTGAAGCATTAGTCACAGCGAAAAAGAGACTTTATCTTTATTCTCTAAATCTTTATACAACTGGTAAAACAAAAGTAAAATTTGTTTCACTTATTAATGGTAGACCTCTTGAAATCGGAAAATCAGTAGTCATGCAGAACAAAGAATCCAAAAGTAAAGAAAGATAGACCCTCTTGATTGGGTGCTTTCATATTGGTTCAGTTGCTATGCTAATACTCTTCATTTGTCAGCTGCTAATTACCCGTCAGTCTTCAGCTGTGAAGTTATGTTTAGTCTCACATTGACCGGTATCCTCTCCACCCTCCTCCATGTCCTTAAACACTGTTTTCACCATAGTCTCTGTTGTTTGTTCTTGCTTTGTCTTTTTTTAATATGTTGAACCTCTGTTGTAACCTTCTGTTTTCTGCTCTTAACTCCCATTCACCTAATTGCTCACAACGTGTTTGTTTGTGTTTGACACGTCTGAGATGTGTATGTTGAATACCTCTCGTATTAAAAAAGCCTTCGTAATTAAGGTCAGTTTACCCTCTGCCACACAGCGTCCCCTGTCAAGTGACTCAGCGATTCCACCAAGTCACTGGCCTTAAAATTCATGTCATGTACTCTCACATTTAATTTGATCAGCTCCACTTTTTTGCTCTACATGTTTAATTGTCTGTGAAGATGTGTCACTCTAGTTTTTGCATTCCCCATTTATTTATTCCTTAGATTATGGTAGATGGTGGAAGTTATTTATTTAATGGCTTTTCTGCCAAATTGCACCCTCAAAGTTGCACCCCCTGACTTGGCTCTGAAGTTTGGAAGGATACATTAAAGAAACAGTTGTGATGTGTGATTGATGTATAAACATCATGTTTACATCATTATTGGTCTTTAAGATACGGAACGGTAAAATCACTATTAATGGAATGGAATGGAACAGTGGAGACACAGGCTGTGTTGTTGATAGTATCTATCTGACTAGCCAGCCAGTGTGGTTTATGAGTTGACTAAAGAGAGCCAGTACTCACATTTTATTACTATTATTGCTTCTATCATTTATGGACTGTCTAAGTTGTGCGTTATTACAGACACGCACACACAATGTTTCGCACACACACGCGCGCGCACACACGCACGTCACAAAGTGCTCTTGGATGAAAAGCAGCACGCATCCTAAATGTTTTTTCAACAGAATGACTTGCGTCACACCCTTGCTGCATATTACTTCGTCTTCACAACAAATTATAGTTTTATAAAATCCTGGTTCATTTCTGAGAAAGAGCTAACATTATTGGTTAAATCAAATTTTTTCCTTTGACTGCAAATGGAAAAAAATGTTGTTTCACCTCCTTTGACCATATATGGTTATACTTCCTCCGCTTTAGCAAGCGTAACACATTTTCCCAGAGAGTGTCACAGCTGGTTACCCTGGAAGAGTCTCTGGTGTTTGCATGAGCAGACCAGAGTCACACATGCCAAAATGCAAGCCTACACACCAAGAACAAAAGATGGTCAGATGGAGAGCTCTAACGCAAATAAGTAAAAGTCAAATAAATGAAAGTTGTTGAGGAACACATATAGTGTGTAACTTCTGTATTTTTATCGTGAATGATTAGGAAATTGTTAGCTATAATCTTGATGTGCACCATGCATATGAGTGGAGAAATGTGGAGGGGGTGTATCAAAATCCATTGTAGTAATAATGTCGTGTCCTGTTAAGGCCAGAGCACCCAGGCACAGAAATATAGAGAGAGAGAGGAAAAAAAGAAAAAAAATGAATACACTCACGCACACACACACACACACACACACACACATAAATAATCACTCTAGTTTTTGAAGTATTTGATATGCTGCATATCAGTGCTGAATGTCAATGGTTTTCGGGCTCTCAACCTCTAAAACAGAACAACCTGCTCTCTGAAAGGGGGTGGTGTGAGTGTAGGGTCTGAAAGCGTCCCCACCCCTTTAACCCTCATGAGTCTGAGGCCTGTCAGCCACCTCTGAGGTGGTTTGACATGCCCTGACATTTTTATACATTTCACCGATCTGAAGGTGTGGGTCGGGGGGGTAAAGGTCAGCCTGTGGTCAAGGATGGAGGATTTTCACACAGTATTTCATTAATAATGTGTCTCTGTCTTCAACTAAATAAAAAACACCCTCATTAGTTTTTCATTTTTTAACCACACGCTAGCTTTTAACTTAACCCGTTTTGTGTGGTTTTCCTCAGAGGCACTGGCATGTCCAACGCCTTTAACCACAAGTTAACCGACCGAGTGAATCACGAACACACAATTAATGTTTAACCACAAGTTAACCGACCGAGTGAATCACGAACACACAATTAATGTTTAACCACAAGTTAACCGACCGAGTGAATCACGGACACACAATTAATGTTTAACCACTAGTTAACCGACCGAGTGAATCAGGGAACTTAGTTTTGCTCACTTTTCTGCTTTCAGACCCTACACTCACACCACCCCCTTTCAGAGAGAAGGTTGTTCTGTTTTAGAGGTTGAGAGCCCGAAAACCATTGATATTCAGCACTGATATGCAGCATATCAAATACTTCAAAAACTGGAGTGATTATTTGTGTGTGTGTGTGTGTGAGTGTATTCGGTTTTTTTCTCTCTCTCTCTCTCTCTCTCTCTCTCTCTCTCTCTCTCTCTCTCTATTTCCATGCCTAGGTGGTCTGGCTCTAAATAACCTTGTAATGGGGTTCTAATTGCTTTGAATTGTTGTTAAATTGCATCTGTTCTGTTGCACTGCTCCGTTTTTGTCAGCGATTAGACAGAGACATTAAGACTGAGGAAGATGATTTTCTCAGACTGATGAGCTCAGACGAACGAGACAGATGGTCAGCCGCTCTCCAACAGTGACCGGCCCGGAGAGAGACATTAACACAGTATTACTCAGCAGCCGTGCTCCGCTGTATAAGAGTCTGTGTGTGTGTGTGTGTGTGTGTGTGTGTGTCTCTGTCCTACTGGAACATTTATTTTAAAAGGGTAGGTAAACTTGGTTACCCTGGTAACTTGACTGACTTTTGGACAAATTTTGTAATTTATTCAAAATTAACACTAACCCTTTCTTCTGCTTTGCTGTCATAAATTTGGATAACATGTTTGCTGAAGTTATTTTAATCTTTCTGGTAGAGTAAGAGGTATTTTCTCTTTTTTTCTCCATATAATACCACTCTTGGCTTTGGGAAGTCCCATTCTTTCATCATTCTACCCTCATCGTTCAGTGAACATTGGGGTGGGTGTGTGTGTGTGTGTAGTGGGCACGAGGTGCAAAAATGAGACGTCCCGGTGGCCAATACCTCCTCTCACACAGGGTCTCCCTGTCACAGCTGTAGCGCGTGCATGTGTGTGTGTGTTTTGTAGCACAGAAAAAGACCTCCTCAAATACTCTGTTCAGAAATAGACAGGAGAAGGGAGAACACAGCCACACACACACACACAGACACACACATACACACAGCGCTCGGGCTGAAACAGCGATCAGACAGACACCACCCTGATGCTGCCATCAGAAATGCTGCTCCCTCACTCCTCTCTGGCAATTAAAATGGAATAGGAAATCAGATAGAATATATTAACTTTGGCACGCATGCATACTTACACACACACACATGCGCACACACAAGCACACACACGCACACACACACACACACACACACACGCCTTGCTCCTTTCTATCATCAAGTTTGTTTCTTTTTTTTTTTAGTGCATTGCAGTCTCTCTTCTGTCCTGCTGTCCTAGTTTTTTTTTTTCCTAAGCTCTCTCTCTCTCTCTCTCTCTCTCTCTCTCTCTCTCTCTCTCTCTCTCTCTCTCTCTCTCTCTCTCTCACACATGTTCCGTTCTCATTCCTCTCGCTTTTCACAATAAAGATGGTAGACTGAAGAAAATGTCTTCTGTCTGTGGAGGGAAACACAGTGTTTGTCTTCGTCTCCATTGGCAGATTGGGGGCTGTCTGTCTCTGCTGTGGGGCTTGTGTTGTAACATGTTTGTGGTTAGGCCGACTGTCTTAGCAAGATTATCACAATGTGAGCTTGGATGCATAAATTAACGCCTCCAAGCAAACCCAACACCGCAGAGAGAGAGAGAGATTTTACTCTCCCAGAAAATGCATCACCAGCCTTCCACCTCTGTTCTCTCCCAAAATTTTGTTATAGCATCTTAGAGTTGGAGTTTTTCCTTCCATGATGCAGATTAAATTTGTGTCTGTTATTGTTCTCCTCTAAATCGCAATTTTTTCAGAGAGAAGGGTGTTTTTTGTTTTTTTATTTTGGTGGTGACTAAATGTAGTTTTGAAATGTAATTACCAGTTTTCATCACAATATGCACAGGTAGTGAGTGAAATAAGAAAACACTTGAGTTAATGAGGGGTGCAAAGTCTAATGACAGCAGCTGCTTCTACACAGGTGGTCCCTGAGTTTTTTGTGTAGTGAATTTCCAGTTGTGTTCAGTGTGTGTGTTTAAATTCTGAAGGGTGTTTTGGGCTAGCATGGCTACAGGAGGAGATCTTCGGGACTTGAAAGAGAGGGGTATTTGTGGAGACACTTTTGGCAAACGCTGCAGTGTCAAAGACTGCTCGACTCGCTGCTGTTTCACGAGGAAAAGCGGCGGTTAAGGTGATGTTGGTCTGGAAGTCTCAAGAAAAGGCGTCGTCAGGGGTGAGCCGTCCGTGGTCCTTGACGGTGATTGTGCGCTGGTTGAAGATACAAAAACAGACTAGCGCCTTTTCAGTAAGTCAGCTGTGAAATGTCACTCTATAGTGACAGCAGAGCGTTTCTGCAGAACGCTTCCACAGAGAGCTTCACCTAGACAACTGTTGACATTTCCTTCACAGCACACTTTATACACTAACTCAATCACCTCCAGATGACACCAGAACTGTCTGGGGATTTGGCGACGTCTGTACGATACGATAATCTGCTTCAAAGATCATCATCGTCATCATAGACAATCTGCTGGTTTGTTTGCAGTAAGTGAAGGCCCAATGCATCATCTGATCTCACGAGTTCATCTCTCTTCTCTCTTTTTTTTTTTCTTCTTCTTTTTTTTTTTTCTTAAATTGGTTTTCTGCATATGGCGTAATTTGATTGTGCATATGTTCATGTCAGAGAGAGGAAATATTCTGTCACATGGCTAAGTGTATGTCAGAAAAGGCATGTGTGAAGAATGACTTCCCTGGGTTTGAAAATGAACGTTCAGACTGCTCAGCCACATGTCTGTCTGGAGAAGCATATTGCTTTGGGCTGTGTGTGTGTTTATATATGTGTGTTGCAAAATATCCAAATCCTCAGTGTGTCAGTTCTGCTTTCCCCCTGGAGTGTCTATAATTTAAGGTACAAATGCAATGCCTTTCTTACTTTCCTCCTGCTTAAAATTGGTTTTCCCCAACCCGCTGGGTGTACACATACACTCACTTTGACACACAATTTGTAGTTTGTTGCTCATTCGTACGGGGAGTGCTGATGTGGTGAAGTAAGGAATTATTATGTGTTTTTGCCTGTGAGCTATTTAAACACCATTATTCTCTCAAGTTGCCATCTCCCTGTAATGACTTCTGCAAGGTTGTGTTACTTTGTAAGGTAAGCAGCTCTCGGCGTTTTGGTTTAGCTTCAAGCATAAATTACTTGTCAAGATAATGGCTCTTTACTTTTGAAAAGATTTTTCTGAAACACGATTTTTTTTTTCAGTGTATCTGTGTTTGTCTCTCTCTCTCCTCTTCCTACTAATGCTTTCCTTTTAAAAGTTTGCATTTTAAATAAAACCCAAACCCCAGTTAAGAATCTGTCCTCCCTGAAGATGTATTTATGTGAGATACATAATGTTGAGGAACTGTTTGGCTTAAGTCTGAGTGGGGGGTGAATATCAGGTTTATAGAGCTTTAAATAAATTCACCCATGGACAGTGGGAAGTATTTGAATGTGTCCTGTAAGATTGTGAATTCAGCCAAATGTGACCAGCTCATTTGGTTGGGCTGGGAACAGATTTATTTGTGGGTGTTTGGACCGGGATTGAGTAGAAAACAGCTCTGAGGGCCAAGCGGGATGTTATTGTCTGGATACATTTCTCATTGGCTGCCCCCAGTTCTCGGTCTGTTTTTCATGCTTTCTGCCTTGCTTATTAGTTTGTTCTTGTTTGCTCTTTTTTTTTTTTTTACGTGCTTGTTCTTTTCTCCTGGTGGGTTTTTCATTCCCTCCTTTTTTATTTATATTCTTTTGCCTTTTTTTTTTATTGTTTTGCGCCCCCCCCCATTTGTTTTTCACCGCAAGGTTTGAAATGAATGCTAATTTTGCTCGTACAAAATGCTGCCTGACAGCTTGGGTTTGCTGGTTAAACTTAAGTGAGCAGTATTTACTGTGAAGACTCTCCAGTTAAATTTCAACCCAAACCTCAGAGTGGCTGAGTGTTATTCAATACAAGTGCAACAGGTGTTTTTCCCATAGACCGAGGGGATGTCCTGAACATATTTTATCCATCTGATTTCAAAGTCTGATCTCACCACAGTGAATATGTATGTATCGTAAATATTGTATGCAAGTTGTTAACAATTTAGTGGACGATGTTAAACGATTGAACTGTAAACTATAAGGCTCATTTGTGTATAATATAAGGAGATAAATAAAGTGTGGCAGTTTGTTTTCGCTTTTAATTGAATGATATCAAAATCAGGCAATGCAATGCATTTTGACCGTGATGTCAGTTAATTTGATGTTTAGTTTTTGGTGTCTCAGAAACCCAGAATTGTTATCAGAGTCTTAAAATTGGCATGAAATGGCACGCCGTTGATACACAGTCATACACATTCAGTTCACCCTTTGCACGTTAACTCTCTCTCACACTGTCTCGCTCTCTCTCTCTCTCTCTCACCCTCATTCTCTGTTCTGAGTTTGCATAACTATGTGATTATGGTGACTCAGATGTATTGTAAGTGGAAATGCACTGGAGCATGAATTCCTCTCTTTAGCCCAGTCTGCCATGTCAGTGGCACCGTCTGGCGTCATGCCAGAGACAAGACCAAGGCTCTCTCCAGAACCTGCTCTGTGCATGGAGTGAAACACTGTGGTGGGAACAGATGTAGTGTAATTGTTGCTGAAAAATACCAAATAAGGAATCAGCCAAACACAGTGATGTTAATGTCACCTTAGGAACGACTTCCATTCACAGTGGCAGAACTATCTCCATCAGTCTGAAGATTTAGGGATCTTATCTATCCATCCATTCATCCGCCTTCAGATGTGCCGGATTCAAAGTGACGGCTGATGTTGCTATCAGTCTTATTTTTTTTTGTTAATTCTCTCTCTCTCTCTCTCTCTCTCTCTCTCTCTCTCGTTTAGTGTGGACCTGGTCCATGCTCAGCTGCGTGTGTGTGAGGGACACAGTCTGCCTGAGCTGGGCCTGAAGCAGGATAAGATCCGTATCAACGGCTACGCCATCCAGTGTCGCGTCACCACCGAGGATCCCGCCAGGGGCTTCCAGCCTGATACAGGACGTCTGGAGGTGCGTCCTGCTCTAATCCACCACCCAATCCCCTACCCGAATCAGTCGCTTACCTTTCATCCAGCGCAGAGCGTGGCCTGTCTCTCTCTCTCTCTCTCTGTCTCATTATTTTTTCATTTGTCTGAGATATTTCTGTGTGTACGTGCGGTGCTTGGTGAGGGATTAAGCACACTAGCAGAAACCAGACAAATGTATGATATTTACTCTCCATGGCCACTGGCCTTTCTCTGGCCTTAAATCTGCCCAGATGCCCCAGTATGCAGGCTGTGTTTGTGCATGGTGAGTGTGTGTGTGTGTGTGTGTGTGTGTGTGTGTGTGTGTGTGTGTGTGTGTGTGTGTGTTAGCTAGCCAGGCTGTCTGACTGCGGGTGATGGATGGCTCATTGTTGTGCTATATTTGGCGGTCCTCAGGGCTTACCCACCCCAGACACCCACAGCTCCCATAGAGAACACCAATCACCCCATTAGCCAGCGGCTCCAGACACTGCAGCACCAAACACCTCTACAGCCCTGTGCAGAAAATACATCTAAAAGAACATGACCGCACTAAAAGCTACCTCATGGTTATAACTGATATCTAATAGGCACCAAGATATTTTTCAGATAGACAGTATATCCCAGTTATCCTATCCTAAAGGAAGGGAAAGAGAGAGAGAGATGGATAGAATTCCCGTTTATGGATGATTGCATGCAGGGAGGGGTGTATTTATTGGTGGGTGGGTGGAGTCGGGGACCTGGTGTGATGCTGTAGATGATGGCCAGAGTGTGAAGACCACAACGCAACACTGATGTGTATTAAATATTGAATTCATGGGTTGATGATGGTGCAGATATTGGGGTGTGTGTGAGATGTGGGTAGGCCTTATAGATTCACCTATATGACATGGGTTCCTATTGACAGATCAACAAACAGACTCCAGGCGCTAATGGATGAGGTGCTGTCATGAATGTATCACAGTTTGCTTAGCGCTGTTATGGATGTGAGAGAGAGGGGGAGAGGGAGAGGAGGGGTAAAGGGGAAAGACGTATTTCTCTTTTCACCACCCAGACTGTCTGACTCAGAGGCTTGGCATCTCTCAGCTGTGTCTCGGAATGTTCCGGTACCTGACCTTGTTTGTTAGTGTGGAGGTCTCATGGGTCCAAATTAATAAATGATAGTTTTAAAAATAAATGAATGCATTAATAAATTAATGTTGACGTTACCTTGTTTGTGAGCCGGACTACTGATCTCAGCACCCAGGCCCAGAGGCACGGATATCCAAGTTAAATCGTTCCTTAACTACAGAAGGCTCAGTTTTGATCCATTTAGTTTCAGCCTAGTTCCAGCCTTCCCCCTCTCGGTTGTTACCCCGAGTTTCCTTGTCTGCTTCTTTGTTAAAGGTAAAAAGAAAACTTAAATAATGAAAATCCTGACTTGATTTCCGAATTTATTTATTAATGTGAGTGTGTGCATTCGTTTACTTTTGAAATTCCTCGCATCTTGTCCTGTGAATTGTTTATTCATTGTTATTTTGGCAGTCTGAGAACTCTAAGAAAAAACAAAAAAAACAGCAGAAAATCATAAATAGATAAACATGTGTACAAGGTGCAAACACGCATAGGCAAATTCTGACCGTTTCTAAACCTATTTATTAATATAGCGAGTCTTTTTTTTTTTGACTCATTTAAAATTAAGCGTGTATTTTTTTTTTTCAATTTCTCGTCATTTCTTTAATTTGGCAGCCTGAATCCTCCGTATGACAGACGTGAGAGAAAAGAAAAAGAAAAAACCCACGGCTCTGAAAAGAGCACTGGTAAAAGACATCATGCTCCACTTTTCTTTTTTTTTATTATTTTCTGTCTCTTCTCACTTCTTCTTCTCTGAAACACCGCAAGAGGATAGGCTGGATTGAGCATGAAGAGCAGCACTTGTTTTCGTGGAACAGAGGGGGGGAAGGGGGTGATCTGCAGAGTGAAAAAGAGACAGAATATCGAGAACGAGAAAAGATGATTTCATAGCGCCTCGGAGGGTTTGATCTCTGGCACAATGTTTTGATGATTCAAATTTCCGTCAGTGGAAAAAAAAAAAAATGCAAAAACTGTGGAATGGCATAGTCGGTGGAAATTTCATTTAAAGCATGAACTGATCTGTCCTATTTATTAGCTTACCTTTTCTTTGACTCTGCTGCATCTCTCTCGCAAAGCTTTTCCTTATTCTGAATGAGGTCCACACGTGGTTTTTCAACTTTTCGAACAAACGTTAACCGTTTTCCTGTTTTGGCTCCGGGTAGTCCTGCTCTAATGAGCGAGTGAGTTTGTTGTTTGGACTTTGGCGCTGGGATCAGCTGTAGATTTCTCACTGAGAGAACTAATCAACCTCCACCTCCTCCATACTGCTTCACAGTCATAATAAACACAATTATGCTGATGACTGTTGTGGTGGTAAACAGTGTTGTATTAGAGACGTGAATCTACAATTAAGTGTGCAGAGTGACAATTGTTTGCTGTTTCACTGATGAATATTACATTTTTGGTCTGGTACAGCTGGCCCTGATTGTCGTTTCAAAGTTGCGTATCTGTCAGAGAGAAACGCAGCCAGGTACTGTGTGGGGGTGTGTGTCTCTTTGTGTCTGTGTGTGTGTGTGGGTGGGGGTGTGTGTTGGGGGGGGGGGGGGGCTGGCATGTTGTGGCCAGTCTCCACCTGCCCTTGCCCCCCCTCCCTCATTTTACTTGTCCCATGTCACTTACTATGCCAGTAATGACTGCTGACAGTTTGTTGGAAAGATCTGGTGTTTGGCTTTATTGGGGGTGAAATGAGCGGGTATAACTGTATTACAGACTGCATGTCACAGTTTTGTGGCAGTAAGTCACACAGGGTGACAGACACTTGGATCTGCTCTGTCCTGACACCTTGATTTGTTCCAGGATCCCGTAGGAAGCTGAATCTGTAAATAATCTCGTGATAAGACAGCGTGTCGTCCACACAACTCCGTGGTCATGCTGTTTAACAGTCAGCGAGTTATAATCAAATGTCATTTCGTTTCAGCCATCTTTTTCACAATGTGAGCATTTCTTATGCAAACATCTCTTCATTTTGTTTTAATTTAGTTGATACCTCGAACCTCACTAGATGTCCATATTTTGAAGTTTCAGATAAAGTAAAATGGCAGTAATTGTTATTTGACAGTTTTCTCATCAACTGCTTTTCTCCTCTTGGCTTATGCATATATCCTCCTTTCCCATCTTTTCTGAGTTGAGGTTGTGTCATTTGTCTCTCATTGTCTTTCATCAGCCGCCCAGTATCACTCAGTGAAGTTGAAACCATTTTGTAGACTCCTTTTTGTTCTACATAAAAGGGGACTACTGTTAACTTCTGAGAACTAAGCAAAGATTCTGTCAGCCACAATCTTCGTTGAGCTGCATTTTAACCGAACGCGACGCGAAATTTTCAAGCGCCGCGAATGCATGAGAAGGTAATGGCAGGAGGCGAATGGACGGAGTTCATCGCGGCGAAACTGCGAGCAACATGAAATGGGCGAAATGAACATTCGCTTGAGTTAAAACATGTTCAATACGAGCAAAAATGTTGCCTGTCGAAGGCCAATCACCTTCAAGTAGGGGTAGAAGCCTCGCCCCCTTCCCAGAAATCTCATTGGTCAAGATGGAGGACAAGCTAATGATGTGTAATCTGATTGGCGTGATCAAAAAGGCTTGCTGTGACGTAGTGCATTTTTCAAGCAAGCGATCAAACCAGCATGAGGGAAGTGAAGTGAAATTTTGCATCACTAAAACACACCTTTAGAGTAGCTTTGCATGCAAAGTCAGGGACTTGTCTAATGGTCCATGGAAGATGTCTCATGCTGACAGCGGTTTTGAAATTGCAGTAACGTACGCCACTGATCAACACGTCCTGTCGACTGCACGTGTGCTGTTTGGTTGATTGGACTTATTTTAAATGAAAGAAAGAGAAATGTTTTGTAAGGAGTCAATTTAATGTAGGGGTTTTTTTTGATAAGCTCTTTTGTACATAACAGTCAGAAAAGTTAGAGTAAGCACTGACCACATAAGAGTTGATGTGTTTGCACCATTGTCTGTGCCTGCACACACAGTCAGGAGGTGCATCTTATAGTAACCTGACGCATGGAGATAAATGCACTCATTTTCATTACATGGCCTTCAACACGGCATATCACTGCAGAGGAAATTAGGTGCTGATCATAGGTCTCTCTCTCTCTCTCTCTCTCTCTCTCTCTCTCTCTCTCTCTCTCTCTCTCTCTCTCTCTCTCTGTGTGTGTGTGCACGTATGGAGTCTCTTTTATGATGTTACATTTGTTCAGTGAGTTTTGGTCTGGCAACACTTTCCACTGCCTGGTCTTGTTTTCTGACTCTCCCTTGCTCTCTTGCTCTCGCTGTCTCTCTCTCTCTCGCACACACACATACACACACATACACAAAGCCAATGCATCGCCTGGACAGCAGGTGATGACCAATTCATCTGTATTCCAAAAATGCTCCAACATTGTGGGTAGTTTACAAAACATCATTTGACACCCGCCTGAAGATCCCCAGGACACACACGGCAAGCTCTAATACTGTTGGATATTTTATGAGTTTGCCCACAACTGAAAGTTGCAAATGTGGGGGGGGGGGGACCTTTTTAGCTTGATAACACTTGGAGAACAAGCTACCTGTGAAACCTGTACAGGCTGTTCTTTTAGCTCTCAATGCCAGATTCAGACGACCACTTCTGGACATTGCTATTCAGTCAAACAGGCCAGGGTCTAAACACAAACGTTTCAGTAGAAAAAGTCAAATTGCCCTTCCTTTCTGTCAGAGTTGTGGAGCGATGAAAGGGTTGTTTAGGGAACGCCGGCACCACCTATGATGGTGCCTGCAGGCAGATACAATAACTCATATTTAGGACCTGCTCAATTCTACACCACTGACTGGATTCAGTCCTTCTTTTTTATTTTTTTTAACCTTTCTACCCCTGTCTTTCTGTCCGAAGGGGCTAAATGTTTATTAATGCTGTTGATCCATTAATGATTGATAGTAACATTGGAAGTTAATTATTATAAATTAATCAACAGCAGTCCATGAGTGGACCCACCTAATTTCATCATGATCTGAAGGGAGGAGGGGTTTAAGTGGTAAAAAGATAGATTATGATGCAACAAAAAGGAAAAGATATGACAGTGATCAAAGACAGGGGATATGGCTCTGACTGTAATATATACTTAATCAGAGCAAAAAGTGTCTAACAAAAGCTAGTCGTGTGAATTATAGAACTGCCCAGTGATGACAGAGGGAGAGGAAAAGGTATTGGTCCCTAATAGTCAAGTCTGTCTAGATGGTTTATTCTCCTGACATTTATGAAAGTGCACTTTTCGGGGAGCTAAATTACAGGCGACAGTGTACATGCCAAAGCGCCATGGAGAAAAGGCAAGTGTATCTATAAATATGTTTGGTTTTTTGTTTTGTTTTTTTTATGATGAGGCTTTGGTGTCTTTCTGGTGTAGCAAAGATAAAAGTTGGCTCGGAGTCTGCAGTCAAGAAGAGCAGATCAGTGATTTGTGGTACTGGGTCCCACTCCAAATTGTCTGTCTGCGGTTGAAGAACCTTCACTTAAGCAGGCTCCCAGGGTGATGAAAGGATCAGAGGAAAATTGCAAGGTCATCTGGTAGCGTAGTCTTTAAAGAGTGAAGAACATTAACACATCTGGCCGCCTTTAGCCTCCTCGCCCCTGAGATGAGTGAGGCACGTGGCTACAGAGGAAAAGAAGCAGAAGATTTACGTCAGGTACGGTGTAACTCGCATGTGTGACCGGCACCATCTGGGTATTAATCCCATTAAATGGCCAAGTGTTGAAGAATGGCCTCAAAGGCTCTTCTGGGGACTAATGATTGACCATTAAGTGAGATTTTAGAGGACATGAGAGATGCGAGAAGGACCTCCCTCCACTGTACCCAGCCCAACTGAATTTATGAAACCTCAAGTTTTCCTCGGAAAAAGGTGCCAAATGCACGGATGGGTCAAATAATGTTTTCAAGAGCTGTTTCACCATCGTTATTTCCAAAGCTCTCTGAAAACACAAAGCATGATGTCCCAGGGTTGCTCCACACTAACTGTGTTTCCTCTGTGTGTGAACATGCAAATTATTTCACAGGAGGGCATCGAGTTTAAACAGTTATTCTTGCTGTTCCTCGTGGAGCGTCGAAGGCTGAAAATGTGCAAATACTTGAATGAGGCAGGAGGAATCCTTTTGTTCTTCTGTCTGCACCTTTGAATGTGATTGATTCCAAGGCCTTGTGATTGATTCCCAGTGCGTGACAATATCTTTAACCACTCTTTTGTTTGGGACACATTGGGACGTGAGAATTAGCATTGCAGTGTTGACTTTGGGGATTGTCAGGGGTCACCTTGAGAACCACAAAAGCTCTTAGGAAAACACAGCGTTGCTGTTGCTGTCGCTGTCTGACTTGGATTTCCGGTCTTACAATAGCGAAGGCAATTTTTGGTGTGAATTGTCTTTGTCCTGCACCGCCTTCCCGCCCTCTCTTTGTCCTCGAAGGAGAACTGTTAAAATTCAGACAACTTCATTTGTTTGAGTACTTCTGTTTCACAAATACTCAAACAAATGAAGTGAAAGGTTAAAAGAATCACAAGAACTTTGATATCTTCTTGCTTATTTAACTAGCTAACCCCCAGGCTAAGTTACTTCATAACTGAATTGATTTTTTTTAACAATAATTTTTTTTTGGTAGGAATAGATCATAGACAGGCCTTTAGTTTTTCTATTTATTTATTTATTCATTTATTTTTGCTGATCTTGGTCGGCTCACTATGGTATGGGCTAGCCTACAGTGTAACAGCGTGCATTCTCTCTCTCTCTCTCTCTGTCTCTGGCCTACAATGTGCTGTGAAGTGTTATTGATTACAGAAACTAGTGCAGGAACTACCAACCCACTATGAACGACCTTACCTGTGTCCAATTTTAACGACACATTACTGTGCCAGGATGTACTACTATGACTACGCAGTAGACTTCACCTCAGGATAACAGAGCCTGTCTTTGTCTTTTTTTTGTTATGTGTGTGTGTCCTCATGTCACAAAGCATTTGATAAATCTGGTATGTTTATCCTGTTATTTTAAAGGTACTCCAAATGGCAGCATGCGAGCTGTGTTAACAGCCTTTATTAAATGCGTAGTGAGAAATTAGCAGACATCTTGGCTCCTAGCTGTGCTCACCTACACCAATCTCCTTTAATCTGTTACCCTCTCTTTTTATGCTATCTCCTCTTTTTCCTAGTTTATCTACTCCTCTAACAAGATGGCATTTGTTTTTAGTGACACAGAGAGAGCGAGGGAGAGAGAGAGGGAAATTGTAATCTAAGTAATGAAGAGGGGAAAATGAAGAGCACCGTCTAGACAGCGGCGGAGTGAAATGTGCTTGAGAGGACAGGCATTTCCTCAGGCTCTAATGTTTGACTGAAGAGGAAGTCTGCTCCATCGATGGTAGGTCTGTTTGGCACCGCTCACGATTGATAGACGTTTAATTGAGCCGTATGTGTTTACAGTGGACGAGCGTCGTCATCTTGATGTCATGAGAATTCTCAACGTTTCAAAGTTTTGACAAGAGGAGGTTCTCCTCTCCTTTGCTCTGACTTTGTTCACTTTAATATGTAACCCGTCGATCTTGTGTCCTTACAGACGGATTGCATGTTTGGCACTAGGAAAATGTACAGACTTTTTTTTCCCTTAAAGACTCTTCTCTTCTCTTCTCTTCTCATGTGGGTCTGTATCTGTCATACTGTGTGACCAGATTACTCTGTCCAGACAGGCTCTCAGACACGCACAGCGACCCTTGGTCGCCCATCATTTGAAACTCCTGTTTTAGTGGTTATAGCAAACCATCACCTTTTCAGCGACAGAACGTGGTTTTTTATTTATTTTTTTTGGCTTGCACCTGAAATGAAATTGAAAATTTCCCATTTGGTGAAATGTGTTGAAATGAACATCATTCCACCTCCGTTTTCCCTCTCTCTGACCCGACCGGCACGGCACGGCACAGCGTGACAGCGCTTGGCTCTTACCCTGATTGGCATTTTATGCCTAATAAAATATTCTTTCAAAATCACAATCCATTCGCCAGGTAATAAAATCACTCAGGGATGTTTCACAGGATGTTTCCATCTCACAGACTCACTTCTTCATTGCTGTCTTTTTTTTTTCTTTTTTTTGTGCTTATTTTCTGTCTTTCTGCGTTCCATATTTTCACATCCACCTGGCACCTAGCTGCTATTCATGTCAACCCTCCTCCTCCTATGTCTCCTTCCTCATGTTCAAACTGTGTTTCTTTTCCCCACCTTTGTACTTTTCTTCACAATCCATATTGCTTTTCTCAAGTGTTCTCTGATGTAGTTGGCAGAATTGCAATTTTCAGTTTTGCGGTTTGATTTTACCCCTGAAGTTTTCTCAGGGTCTTCTATTCTTTGTTACTGCATTTACTAATTTATTTCTCTTCCTCTCACTCTCTCTCAAACTTGGGTACGCACATACCTGTGCACTTGCGCGCGCACACACACACACACACACACACACACACACACATACACTCACACTCCTATTGTGAGAATCTGGCCTTTCCTCTAGTATACTTTCTTCTGCTTTCCTGTATCACTCCAAACCCAACATACATGTGCATCCAAACATTTTCTCATGTGATTTTTTTTTTTTTTTTTTTTTTGTGAAGTAAATGATTAGCATGAAAAATCAGAGATGGAACCAGTGGATTTCTAATTAGAGATGTTTTTCAGCTGGGTTTCATTAAACAAAGCAGTTTTTCTTTTTTGCAGGTGGGGGCAATGGGCGTAACTGCATATGGTGATCCAGTGCATAGAGAGACCAGGCTGTTTGTAGTCATGGCTCTAACCGTAGTGAGGATGCCATGGCGTTAATGATCATGGCATTGTCTGGGTTCAGCTGTCATTAGTGGTAAACCTGTAGCTACTCTCCTGCTAATGTGATGTTTATATGAGGTTTCCTTTCCATTTTCTTAGTTTTAACATGCATACCCCAGATGAGCTGAACAACTGAACTTAGGACTGTTGTATTGTTGTTTTTGTATTTGTGTTCCTTTAGCTGGGCTCTCGATCATGTTTTAGACAGTTATGAGGAGTTCCATCCTCTCTCAACATAGACCCTGGAGTCTACTGTTCATTTTCATCATCTCATAAATAGTGTATAAGGTTTGACAAGTTCGCTTAGACTACATGCCTGGGCTAAAGTCAACTGAAATATGATTTCTGAGATGTAGTTATATTGTATCTATGTTCATGAGACTAAAAAAGGAAAGTTTTTCAATAGTGTCATTACTCCCCACTTCTATATCAGCTCACTCCTGCATGTTGGTCACTATCCCCACTGTAGAGTATGCATTTTCCAGTGCACTCATTGGATTTTCACTGGTTAATAATTACACCAGGCCTCTGACCTTGTGGACTCTTCTCTTTCCATGAAGTTGAAGCGTGTAGTTATTTGTGGTAACGGGGTCAAAGCTTTGAGAAGTTAAAAGTTGAATGTGGTAGACTTTGCAGCAGCACTACGGAAATCAGAGGAAAAGTTCAGTAGTAACACAGGTGGAATGGTAATGATTTTCTGCCATCACCTTCTGAATTGTCAAGGGTGTGGAAATCTCTGTGCCTTGGATAAAGCATGCTCTACTTAACCAGTGTTTCTTTTCAGTTCCTTAGTCACCGACATCTGAAGTCTCTATTTCTCCACACAGTCCACAGATGTGGACTATTTGACCAATCATCACTTGACCATTTCAGCAAATATTGCTCGCTACATCATCTTGTATTTAACAGAACTCCATCAACGCAGAGGTTCTTTAAGGTCAGAGGTTCTTTCAGGTCAGTGGAGGTCTTGTTCATTGATCAAGTGAACATGGCTCTTAAATGGAAATCAAATGATGACACCAAAGGATTGTACACACTTGTAAATTCTTGTGTACTCTCAATCAGAAAAATTGCTTGAAGATTTGTTTTGTTTTCAGATGTCTTTGTTTAAAAAAAGAAAGAAAAAAAAGAACATCTCAAATATGGTTGGCTGCAAATTAGTGGCCTGTGACAGGGAGAGGCATGGTCTCTAAAGCCCAATTTATACTTCTGCGTTGAATCTATGCCTTAGGGACGCGCATCTCCCTAGAAATGTAACTGCGCGACACACGTCGAAGCAGACCACAACACCTGTGATTGGTCTGCTTGGTACGATCACCCTCCTTCTGCTCAATCGGTTCAATGGTCCCACACACCATCTCCTCCGATGTCTTCTCTCTTTTCTGTGTTGCAGTAATTTCAGTAAAAGTAACTGTTGTTCAGCATTTATTAGCTCCTACTCCAACGTGATCCACTCAGTTTCAGTCGCGATTGAAAATTTTCAGCAAAATGGCGAACTGAATGCTCGTTATTTTGAGAGCTCTGTTTGTTTGTCCCCCAAAGTTTAGAAACCCCTTCTTTTGAACGCAAAATTTGTTTTACAGATATTGGTGTGCAAGCACTGAATTCTTACTTTTTATTTAACATTACTCCATCGCTTGTAATGCACGAGGAAATCAACACCATGGCATAGAAATCCCACCACAAACTAGCGTTTTAAAGGTTTCATTACAGAGCGACACAGAAACACCAACGCAGAAGTATAAATGCTCACAATGGCGTAAGCCACTCGTGTAGGCTACGGCGTAGGCCTTGCGTAGAGCCTACGCAGAAGTATAAATCAGCCTTAAGGCTGTGACTGTGAGACATGGTTGTCAGGGTGTTCTTTAGAATCATCAGGTGTTCTTTAGAATCATCAGGTGTTCTTTAGAATCGTCAGGTGTTCTTTAGAATCGTCAGGGTGTTCTTTAGAATCGTCAGGTGTTCTGTAGATGCGACCCCAATCATATCAGTACGCAAATTAAGCGCAAATTTAGAAGATTTTTTTTTTTAAAGATTTTTTTTTTTTTACAATTAAACTAATTACAGGAGCAATTAAATTTAGTTCAGGTCAGTTTTTCAAGTTCATTTCAAGTTTGTTCTTTCTTTCCTGTGCAATTATACGACTCGCATTTACAGGAAATTATACAGACAATTACATCACATGAAACTGTGATGTAAATTTTCATTTCCAGATTGAATTTCATATTAGCCTAATTCTTAATCGTCACTTGTCTGTTTTCATTTTGTCTGTCTGAAAGTTGTACACCAAACAATAATAAATACAGACAGGTCTCTAGGCACTTCACAGATTATTGTTTTGTATGCCTTACTGGCCCAATATTACATTCACAACTAAAAGGGTGGACCCCACTCAAAATAAATCCAAAAATCCCTGCCTTGGAGGATAATGTGACACACAATTCCTCAAATTTAAAAAAAAAAAAAAAAAAAAAAAAAGGTTAACCAAAAAGATTTTGTGAACCTAGTTGACCTTTTATCCACCTGAAGACAGAACAACTGTCCAACAACATCCAGGACCTTCAGGGCTTGGTGCTACTTATTGTGGTTACTCTAATGTGTGGGGTTTTTTTGTTGTTGTTTTTGTAGTTCAGCAGACCAGCTTTTGCCTCTGTGCCTGTTACTGTGCTCCCTTCTTTCCTTTGTGAATGCTGACAGTCCAGCTCACTGTTTCAGCTACCATAGTATTACCAGGATGTTTGCCTGTAGGTATAACCAGTATAACCAGGCACAATGGAGGATAGTGGGTTCCCTTTAACAGTTTGAGTAGCCAAAGTGGCTTTTCCAAGGTCACACAGAAGTCAAACTTACAGGTGGTGGCATTCACGGTCTTGGCCTTTTATGTAGAAATGTGCTGTTCTTTGTGTGCTTGGTGGCTTTGTTTGGGGTTGGGGGCAAATGGCTTTGGTAATACAGATAATATATTTTAGTCAACTGTATTATGTTAATGTTAGCTGATTTCTATACCATTTCATCATTCTAATCTCTCTCTCTCTCTCTCTTTCTGCCCTATATCTGTATAATGCTATTTTTCCCATATAATATAAATCTTTGTCAGCACATCCCACCCCTCATAGCCTACCTCTATCGCTCCTGTTCTTCTTTTGTTTGTCTTAGACATCTGCTGGGGATATGAATAATTATCTTACCCTTCCTCATGTCATGTATTCCCCTTTGTCGTTTTTCATCCAGTCATCTGTTTAATTCACCTCGTGCCTCATTCTCTCACTCCCGTTCTCTCCATTTCTGTGCGCGTGGGAAAGAGCCAAATAACACCCTGCCCAACCATCTGATCCATGCTCAGCATTATTACTGTCCATCTCTCTCTCTCTCCATCTGATCCATGCTCAGCATTATTACTGTCCATCTCTCTCTCTCTCCATCTCTCCATCTGATCCATGCTCAGCATTATTACTGTCCATCTCTCTCTCTCTCTCTCTCTCTCCATCTGATCCATGCTCAGCATTATTACTGTCCATCTCTCTCTCTCTCTCTCTCTCTCCATCTGATCCATGCTCAGCATTATTACTGTCCATCTCTCTCTCTCCATCTCTCCATCTGATCCATGCTTAGCATTATTACTGTCCATCTCTCTCTCTCTCTCCATCTCTCCATCTGATCCATGCTCAGCATTATTACTGTCCATCTCTCTCTCTCTCTCCACCTGATCCATGCTCAGCATTATTACTGTCCATCTCTCTCTCTCTCTCCACCTGATCCATGCTCAGCATTATTACTGTCCATCTCTCTCTCTCCATCTCTCCATCTGATCCATGCTCAGCATTATTACTGTCCATCTCTCTCTCTCTCCATCTCTCCATCTGATCCATGCTCAGCATTATTACTGTCCATCTCTCTCTCTCCATCTCTCCATCTGATCCATGTTTAGCATTATTACTGTCCATCTCTCTCTCTCCATCTCTCCATCTGATCCATGCTTAGCATTATTACTGTCCATCTCTCTCTCTCTCCATCTGATCCATGCTCAGCATTATTACTGTCCATCTCTCTCTCTCTCCATCTGATCCATGCTCAGCATTATTACTGTCCATCTCTCTCTCTCTCCATCTGATCCATGCTTAGCATTATTACTGTCCATCTCTCTCTCTCTCCATCTCTCCATCTGATCCATGCTCAGCATTATTACTGTCCATCTCTCTCTCTCTCCATCTGATCCATGCTTAGCATTATTACTGTCCATCTCTCTCTCTCCATCTCTCCATCTGATCCATGCTTAGCATTATTGCTCTCCTTCTCTTTCTCCATCTCTCCCTCTCTCTGTCTACATATCCACCTATGATTTCAGTCCTCTCCTCCTCTCTCTCTCTCCATCTCTCTCTTTCTCTCCCTCCAACTGTCTTTCTGTCTACAAATCCAACTACAAATTCAGTCTGCTCCATCATTCGTTCTCCCTCCATCTCTCTCTCCTTCCCTCTCTCCCCATTTCTCTCTGTCAACGATTACGCTTATGTATTCAGTCCTGGGATTTGCCCCCATTTCAGACCCCTGTATGTTTATTGAGTTGTCATCTAATTACAGACATTTCACGTCACTCCACCTCATAAGATTAAAGCACTCTCTCCTTTGTTTCTTCAAAGACTACATGAAAGACTGAGAGAGACAGTGAGTGAGTAAGTGCATGAGTTAGCATCCGTTTCCTCGCTGCTGTGTCCATAACTGTGTTTTTGCTTCACTTGCTCTGTGGTTTTTCATTATTTTATGTGCTTAACTCCAAGGCTAAATATGTAATCATAGGCACTGGAACACCCGTTAGCATCTCTGGGTCTCCCCGGACGTGTCCAGCCAGTGAACTGGTGCATTGAGTGGTGGGGTAATGGAGTGAAAACATAATGAAGGAAAAAGGACAGACGGAGAGTGAGAGAGAGGGAGGCGCACTCTTCCTGCGGTGTCCTAATTGTGTAGCTGCGGCAGCTGGGCTGGCTGCTGCCCTGTCAGCTTGCTTTGTTCGATCCGTGAAAACCCAGCGAGAACCAATGGTCCAATTTTGGTCGTCGACGCCAAAGGCAGAAATTGAAGGAAAGGTGCTTAATGGAGTGAGATTTGGCAAAGAGAATGAGGGAGAAAGAACCAGAGAACAAGAAAATGGGATGGATGGAAGGAGGGAGAGAGAGAGAAAGGAGAGGGAGAGGTTCAGTTGATGACTCTAATGAGCCAGATTTGCAAGATGCTTTCATAAGAATCTCAAACTGTGTCCACAGGGTATTTTGAGTGTTGTGTCCCGAGAAAAAGTTGCATAAAGTTACATGTGACCACATCGTTTGGACGTTCTGATCTTCTGATCTTCTCAAACGTTTTTTGTGTTGAATTGTTCCCCAATCTCACTACGGTCTTGTTTCTTTCTCTGGATGTCCCATTGACTAGCATTGTCCAGGTAATTTTGTATCTCAGGATATACAACTTTGTTCATCTGGCAGATGCTCCAGAAGCGCTTTTAAATTGAGTGGAAGAGAACTAAAAATATATCCTCATTAAAGAATAAAGCCTTCCCATGGAGGACCTGTGGAGAGTAAGTGCTTAAGGTAGCTGTATTTTTTTTTTCTTTTAATAAAGTGAGCACAGTTGTTGTTAGAGATATTCTAAGTTTAGAAACATTGAGAATGTGAGTTTTCAGTTGCTGGCAAATGGTTATTCTACCGTTTTGGTTCAAGCAGAACCTTTGGGGGAGAGAGATCCAGGAACACGGTGGAAGAACAAGGTGTCCAGATTTAAGTGTAAGGACAGAGCATTGCTCTGACAGTTACTGATGCTGGTCCACTGATGGCATTGTCAGCAAGGACCAGAGTCAGGAACCAAATGAACGTGGCCAGTGGGAAGAATCAAAGTGCACGGGGGATAGGGCCCTGGAGCAGTCCTTGTGAACTTTAAGAATGAGCAGAGCAGAGTTTTTAAGTTCATGTTTGAATTCAGAGTTTTGGCCTGCCATGATAACCTTCCAGAGTCTGTATCAGCGTCTTTGGTCGTCGTGTGTGTGTGTGTGGCTACTTTGAGTAGCTCATCCTGCGTTTTTTTCGCCCGGGGCCTATAGACGATGACCTGTTTCCTTGTTGTGGAGTATCACCCGAACACATTTCCGTCCCATGCGTCATTTCTGTGGAGCGGCCTTGAACGTTCAAAGGCGGCGTGTCTAATGTATTTTTCAACATTCCCCCTACCTCAGGCCACCCCGGTGCAGCTCTTCAAAGTGCTCGCTCGTCCATTTGAGACTCGTTCTGAACGGAGGAGAAGACAGTCGGATCAGAGAGTCAGCAGAAAAAGCCTTAGCGGTGGAGTAGGGTAGAGAATGGAGGAGGGAACTGGAGCTGTGTCTACAGATGCTGATTTCACAGGTTTGAGACTGTGTGGCAGAGAGAGTGAGAGAAAGGGAAAAGAGTGGAGGTGTTGTGACCTACTTTAGAGAAAAGGGGTAAAATAAATAAATAAATAAATTAAAAAAACAACAACTGAGGACTGGATTGGCAGACCGCCATTTTGAAATGGCCCCGGTTGCCGTAGCAATAGCGAGGTAGAGGCATCACATGCATGGATCGGTGCACTAATTCTCGCTTTCCTGAACATTCTCTCTCTCTTTCTTTCTAGCTCTCTCTTTCTCTTGCTCACTCTCTCTCTCTCTCTCTCTCTTTCTCTTGCTCTCTCTCTGTCTCTCTCTCTCTTTCTTTCCCTCTTTCTCTCTCTCTTGCTCTCTCTCTCACTTATTCATTCGCTCTCTCTCTCTTGCTCTCTCTTTCTATTTCTCTCTCCCAGTGGTCCAAGGCCAGGACATTTCACACATTTTGATCATATAATTCTTTAGGCAGAGAGCAATCCCACACACACACACACACACACACACACACACAGTGGGAACTGAGTCTATCAACAAGATTGAGAACTGTCACACACAGTCAGAAGTTTGCATGCATTTTCTGAGGTATAATTTTGTATTATTTCAGTATCTCATAGCTACCTTTAACCTGTTGAATTTGTTACTGCATGTCGTGCATTTCAGATTAGACATAAGCCCTTTGATTTTTTTTTTTTTCCAATCAGTGTATCTTCCACTGGATTAAAGGCAGACATTCCTGCAGCTTTGACTGCAGCTGTGCTGTAATGTTTTTGCTGCATGTTTTCCCTTGTGGGGTTGCCTGCAGGTCAAAAGCAGCAGTGAGAGACTCCCTCTTCTCAAATACCCTCCCTTCCCTCATCAAAACACAAACAAACAAACGAGTACACTGCTCAGCAAGAGCAATCCCAGAATGCTTTGCAGGAGGAAGAAAACAGGTCACAAGGAAATCAAACTCTCTTTTTTTTTTTTTCTTTTTTTTTTTTCTTTTTCTTACTGCTTAATTTGTTGTTTTTCTTCACTGCTCCTTTGTCTTCTAACAAGACAGCTGTTGTGTTAAATTAAAAAGCTGTATGTATGATGAATGTTGTCTAAAAAGGCACATTTGAATGTAACAAAAGAAAATATGCTTGAAATTTTAAATGTAGTTAATGTTGAAACACTTTGCTAAGGACAGTCCAGGCCTGACTCTAACGTTAGAGAGTAAAACAGTTAGTAGCATTGAGTGTAATGAGCTGTCTTTTGTGACCAAAGTTGATGCATTTTTAAAGTATGGTCTATCCTCTTCCAAAATCCTCATCAGAGAAGATAATCGCCAACCAGTCACAAGGGTGGAAGGAAAATTGTCTTGCTTTTAGACTTAACATGACCACATGTTCCACAAGTTGGAAAAGCCTTGTCAGTTTGTCCACTTGTCCTTGTGTTGCAGTAAATGGGACTCGACTGGCTACGACGAACAGAATGCAAGAAGACATACCTTCTTGACAGACTGTTGACTTTGATGTTCTAATGAACTTGTCCATGGAATGGGAACCAAAAACAAACCCACTGGTTTGTGCCAAACTTGATTAGCACCCTCTTGTGGGTGGGAGTCACAGAACACTGTCTGAGATCAGGACTATAGGTTACTGCATTATGTCATTTTCCATGCCAGCTGAAAACGAAAAAACGCTTTATTTAATTTCTTAGGCCAGTGATGGACCTGTGCTGATGGTATGGTGAGTGGGCAGTTGGAAAGAGGGAATGAAAGATGAATGGTCGGAGAGAGGGTAGAAAAAGGGAGAGAAAGAGAAAAGATTTGTAGAGACTGACCTGTGTGAGGCCCTGCTGGGCTTCGCTCATCTCTCTGAATGTGTTTTATCCTCAGTTCTTGCAGCCCACGGCCACATCAGCTCCCCTCGGGCTCTTCTGTTCTCAGGTCCTAATAAGATGATGAGGTGCAAACAAGGGAAGGCTGTTTGATGTGTTCTGTTACCCTGACATTTGAAAGTGTTTGAACATTAATATGCCCCCCCCCCCCCCCCCCCCCCCACACACACACACCGCCAGCTTTTCTTTCTTTCTTTTTTGATCATTCGTTTTGTAATTTGCAGGTTTGTTCTCCGTGAGTGGAGAGGACGATTGATTAACACATCTTTAAGACTCGCCGTCATGCCGTCTCTGTCTCCACAGAATACGTTTGACAGTCATTATCTTATGACACGCCATAGCCCCGTCTCTCTGTCTCCGCTCACCGATGGGATGTCTCTCCGGGTGGCAGGGCTGTTAACAAAATGTCAGATTAGATATCCACCAATCTGAATGATGGGGGAAATTGCTCTAGCAATCGCGGTGGCTGTTCAAGTCTCGTCTCTGTTGGCTTTTCCCACTCATTAGCACGCCCACTGTTGAGCTATGGGTTGGCATCAAACCATCATGCCTGCTGACTATCTCATGACTTTAATGAGCCCTGGATTTCTGCTCCTGTCACATTACCTCTGCTCCTCTTTCCATTCTTTTCTCCCCCGCCCTTATCGACAACGGGTGAAACGCCTTCACCCGAAAGGTTGGGTTGGTTTCAGCTAGAGCAGCTAAGGAGAGCTGCCAGTCAGGTTAGGGGTCACGTGTGTGTGTGTGTGTGTGTGTGTGTGTGTGTGTGTGTGCGTGTGTGTGTGTGTTTGGCACAAAAAAAATCGCCCAGAATATTTCTAGGTATTTCTACAGTTTCCATACTCCTCTCAGCTTTGAATGGAGTGTGT
This sequence comes from Chanos chanos, assembly GCF_902362185.1. Lineage (NCBI taxonomy): Eukaryota > Metazoa > Chordata > Actinopteri > Gonorynchiformes > Chanidae > Chanos > Chanos chanos. The sequence goes on from NC_044502.1 coordinate 28,071,967, forward strand.
GTGTGTGTGTGTGTGTGTGTGTGTGTGTGTGTGTGGCACAAAAAAAGAACTGAGAGCATTTCTTGGTGTATCTACAGTTTCCCTACTCTCCTGATGAAGTCCGCTTTAAATGGAGTGTTTGGCTTTTTCATTCATTTCTCTGGTATTTGCTCTGTTTCCAGTGATGATGCTGTTTTATTCGTTAAACCCACACGACAAGACTCAACTTGCCCTCGTGTTGACCCAGCCGGTGCCCTGGTCGTTTTGCTCGTGTTGACCCAGCCGGTGCCCTGGTCGTTTTGCTCGTGTTGACCCAGCCGGTGCCCTGGTCGTTTTGCTCGTGTTGACCCAGCCGGTGCCCTGGTCGTTTTGCTGTGCTTATCCCATGCTTTCCCTCTTCTTCGCAGGTCTTCCGTAGCGGAGAGGGAATGGGTATCCGGCTGGATAGCGCCTCAGCATTCCAGGGGGCCGTCATCTCCCCCCACTACGACTCCCTCCTGGTTAAAGTCATCGCCAGTGGGAAGGACATGCCCGCCGCCGCCGCCAAGATGAGCCGCGCCCTGGCAGAGTTCCGTGTCAGAGGGGTCAAGGTAAGGTTCCCAGTCACTATATGACCCAACTCTAGCTCCCCATGGTTCTGAAAGGGTAACAGGTCATAGGAAAACTGTTTTGTGTCAGTGTCTGCTGTTATAAGAATTGTTTGGAGGTCGGGAGGGGTCACACTGACATGAGCTGAATGCCTTTAAAAGCCTTGAAAATCTCACAGCCGTTTGTATCAGAGTGAAGTTGTCCTGAAGCTCCTCCACATACCGATATCCTGAAATTGCACCTCTCGCAAGTGCTCAGGGAGTGAAACTCACCCTAAAACTGTCTTGGCATGACATTACTGAACAATGATCCGTGACATTTTTAGCACAAGCTGCTTAGTCAGAGAAAGCAAGGGAGCCCAATGTGTGTGCTCACGTGGCCTCGCTTTAGCAGAGAGCAGACAGAAGAAGCAAGAGCAGGGCTGAAAAGTGAAAAGAGAAATGCAAGACCGAAGCAAAGCGAGTTAAAGTGAAACAGAGCGTTTGAGGCTTCTGATGTTATGGACTGGGTTCAAAGGACTTGAGAACCTAGATGAAACTTAATCTGGGATTAAGAGGCAAACACAGATGAGGCTTAGCCTGGATTTAAGAAACGAGCTAAATTTGTTAGTGTTGGAAATGGAAATATCATCCGGTACGTAATGTAATTTGGCACCCGCCGGTTTTTGTCCGCCATTCTCTTTTTCCTCTTTCTCTGCCATGTTGAGCCATAGCTCACATGCTATTAAATAACGTTTTGTTCAAATTTGCACGTCGGTTTAACCTCTGTGGCTGAGACACTATGCCACGTATTACTCCAGTGAATCTCTTGGTGATGCCACAGAGTGCAATTTAAAATTGCTAGGTTTCACATGCAAATTGCTGAGTTGACCTGTTTCTCTCTTCTCACACATTTCATTGTACCGTTGACCCTGTGTCAACCTGCATATGACAAATAAACTCTTAAACAAATCTCTCCCAAAAAAAATGGATTTGTTACCCCAGTTGCTCTCTTGATGGCTCAACGAAGTGCAATTCAGCATGGTTACCGCATTAATCACAGATGTCTCAGATTCACTGAGGCTTTGAAACCAGAGATGTTTCTGTAGTGTTTGACCTTGACTCTGAGTCGAGTCTGAAGTCTCTGAAGAACGAGTCCTAGTCAAGTCTCAAGCCTTTTGGTTCAAAGTCTGAGTCAAGTCTGAAGTCTCCAGAATGGTTGACCCTAAAACAACAGTATTGATTAAAGAAATATCACTGCCTGATAAATGTCATAATAAAAGAGCATATATAAACACACATCATAATCTTTTGACTACATCCAGTGTCTCTTTCCTCTACCTGTAGCCATAGAAGATTTTTTTTTTCTTTTGTACCCCCTGTCCCCCTCCCCCACAGAAATGAAAATGACTTCATCTTCCTTATCAAGAACTTGACTCTTAATCAGAGAGTGATTCATATGTGTGCATGTGTCTGGCCTTATGAAGTTTGTTTTTTCCTTTTGCATATGTATGTGTGCTGGACTCATACTCATGGACACACACACGAAGAGCCGACAGAGCAGGAGGAGAGAGCAGAGAGGGCTATTAGAAAATGTTTTCATTGTTTTATGTTTTGTCGACGCTCGTGTGAGGGAGCATCTTTTTCGGTTTTTGTTTTCATGGTGAAGTGTATTTGAGAGGATTTTTCTTTCTTTTTTTTTTTTTTTTATTTCCCGCCTTAATTGGAGAGGTGTGTGAATGCATCCTTTGATAGAGAGTGTGTGTGTTTGAGTGTGTGCGTGTGTGTGTGTTTGTTTGTGTGCGTGTGGCGAGCAGCTGTGTTAGAAAGTTTTGAAGCTTTGAAGAGCAGGTCTCCAGGGAACCTTTTTAATGTTTAGTTCATTATAGAGCTCAGATCTTTTTTCTCTCCCTCTCACGCTCTCACTCCCTCACTCTCTCTCTCTCTCTCTCTCTCTCTCTTTCTCCCTTTCTCTCGGTTCCCTCTTTAGCTATTTGCAGAACACTTTTTAAGCCCTGAAGGTACCTTGTCAGTGCAGTGATTGATTTCCTGTCCGTCGCAGCAATGTGCTAACATACCTGAAGCATATTAATCATCTTAGTGTCAGCTACGGGGCTGTCTACAGTAATGTGGCTGTGAGTTAGATCAGTTAAGAGAAAAACCCAAATTCTGTTCTGAAGCTCAAACCATGCATTTGTCCTTGCTTAGCGCTCTCTGCTTTTTCTTACATTTGATTAGTAAGTCATTTGACCCACTCTGTCAGTCTCTCGTTCCCTGTACTTACTCACTCGCTCACTCATTCACACAGCGTCTCCCAGCAGGAGGGGACAGCTATTCCACTCATACACGATCTTGCCTTCTCCCTTTTGTATTGGGCATGTTCAAATACCTATTTTTTTTTTTTTTTGGTGTCATCACTACAGAATGTAATTACCTTTGCCAGCAATGAACTGAAGTTAATTAATCTTTCTTCCTTGGAGAAGTGGGGGGGAGGGGGGGGGGGGGGTTGCAAGAGGGTACCAGAATGAGTCGAAATGTTCTGCCTTCACCCTCCAAACAGCCGCCCATCTTCAGCCATGTCGTCGTGACGACCATCTTGTTGACGTTGTAGTTGGGTTGGTCCCAACACTGAGCTGGTCATTAGTGTCTTTTTTTTTTTCCCTGTGTATCTTTTTTGTTGCTAGTGTAGCATGTTTTCATTCACCCTACCAATGTTCATAGCTCTCTCCCTCTACTTCTTTCTTTGTCTCGCCCTCTCTCTTGCACTCTCTCTCTCTCTCTCTCTCTCTCTGTGCCCAGTGTTTTACCTCCTGCCCTAGCTGGCACACTACATGTGAACAGCTTGCCTGTTAGCGCCAGTGTTGACCAATGGCAGTGAGCCACCAAGTGACTCTTGGCCTGACCTGAGTGAAAATGCGCTTTAGCAGAATGAGTTTGGCCCTTATAGCATTACAGCAGGATGCCATTAATAGTGCACACACATCACTACAAAGTCACCTGTGGACACTGTGCTGGAGACTATACAGCACTGACTCTCCATCTCGCACCCTACACTCCCATATTGCTCTGCTCTGTGATAGAAGGACAAGAATAGAACTGAGGACTGGAGTTGGATGGCTTAAACAGAAGATGAAGATTTTAAGTGTTTCACCAAGAGCCGACAATAAGTCATCTTTTATTGAGCACTGCAAGCCGTGATTTGAGTAATTGAGCAGCTGAATATTTGTATTAATTTCAGTAATAAAATCATTATTGATGCATTAGTGCTCACCATTTCAAAAGCTCAGGCTTAATTCGTCAAGCCCAGCGAGGGGCAGGAAAGACTATTGTTATAAACTCCATTTCTTCCATTTGTCTCGCTCGCTCTCGCCTCTCTCACTTTTTTTCCCCTAGATTCTTCCATTTTCTCTGTCCTGCTTTCTCCTTATTTTCCTTACTTTCTTATTTGCTTATATGTCTACCTTTCTTTCTTTCACTCACTCACTCACACTCTCTTTCTCTCTCTCTCGCTCCATCTCTTCCTCGGTTTTCTGGTTCTTCTGTGTTACTGAGACGAGCGTGACACTCTTGGGGAGGTATGTTGTGGTAACAGCCTGGAGGCCCTGTTGAATTTGAATGGGAGACGTGGGAAGAGTGGCAGTATCTCTCAACAGGGCGACATCAGACACAGAATGATGAAAGCCAACAGAGACACTGAGTACCGGTAAGGGGGGGGCGGGGGGGAGTGAGTGAGGAACAGAGGAACAAGAAAGCGTAATCTCCTGTGAAGTATGAAATACAATCAAGAAACAAAACTTGCATGTGTGTCCGTATCATGCAGGGTTTGATAGGTGATGGTTCGAGTTAAGTTGAGTTTTGTTGTCGGAGTTTCTTCTTTCATATTGTGTTGACAGTCAATTCTGAGTAAGTGTAAGTGACTATCTGAGCTGTCGCTGATAAACCATCTCATACAGCTGAAGTTGATTTTTATATACATACATATATACATACATATGTATGTGTGTATGTATGTGTGTGTGTGTGTGTATAAGAGTATGTGTATATATATATATATATGTGTGTGTGTGTGTGTGTATGATGTATGTAAAAGCCATAGATAGATTCTGGAATGTTCTTTTTTCGACATTGAATGGATAACCTCTTTATCTGAAAGTGTTCATGCTTAGCTTCCTGATTTTTACGTTTGAATTTAAGGGGGATGTTGCCAGTCCAGCTGAGCACACGCCCCTTTTAATACACAGGAGGAAACATGGGGAAGATGAAGAGGAAACTGACTCAGCTTGGCATTCAGTCCTTTTTATTTATCTGTGATTGGTTAAAGATCAGTGTGGATGTTGTTGGGGGAGAGGGTTGTCATGGCTTTAAAAGAACCAATGCACAAGACCTACCGGCCTTAATAGGATGGTTTTCATCATTGTGGAAAACACTCAACATGTCTGGATTCTGCACTGCTTGAGCTTCCTAGCTCTATGGAGGCTTTGTTTCTGGCCGATCTTGTGTTGTGGATGACTAAGAGTGTAGCTCGTTGCTCTCAGCTGTAGCCCATTTATCTACGTAATTTTAACTGTTGTTCTAAAAACTGTTTTGCCTTAACAACCTTTTGCTCGTGCTGTGAACAAGGGTCGGTCTGTGTCTTTTATGGGGGGAAGATGGACTCTAGCGAAATGAAAGCTCACATTACACAGTACAGGGGATATTTTTGTTTTGTTTTTACTCAGTAAAAACAAACCTTTGTTGGTTATTATGTGGGAATATAATTACATTGCAAGACTGGTAACATCCTTAGTCAATGATTACTTAATTCATTTAGTAAGTAAGATGTCCTTGAATGTAAGGGGCTTTAAGCACTCCACGAAATAACCCAGCAGTCTGAGGTATATTAGAGGAAGGAGTATTGTGGTTGCCATGATACAAGAATGATGGCTAGAAATCAACAGATGTGAACTGCTCTCAGAACAGGCAGTGTCACCTGGCTGCTTCTTCCTCAGTGAATTCAAAATCTGAAGGAGTTCTCATTATGATGCAAAGAGGGCAAAAATTTCGTGATCAAGGAAACGGAATGTTATTTTTGGGGGGTGATGACTGATTATTCTGTGTGTGTGGGTTTTGTTTTTTTTTTCTTGTGTGAGAGATCCTTAACATGAATCGTAATCCTTAATGTAATAGTTATGATAACAGCTCTCAAATAGTTTCTTGTGGTTTAAATGAGTTTTTATAAAAGATGAACACGTATAAGATATGGAGAATGAAGAATGCATGCCTGAATGAGTACCCTTTTTTTTTCTTGCATTTTTTGTGAGCTACTAATGCATTAAATAGATGCTTGTATCTACACCCTCAATATCCAGTTTTGGGTCTGTGGGCATTTAGCTAGCGTTACATTTTGCCCATTGTCATAGATCATAAATAACAGAAAAATCTTTATTTCTTATCTATCTTCTCAGTTGCATTGTGGTCTTGGGGGGAAAAAACTTGGTGTTTCATTACAGGTTTATTACAAAATGACTTTGCAAACCAATTAAGTGTCAAGCTATAATTCATTGAGTTTATTACAAATTCAGCTACAAACGCCCAAATGTTCTTGGAAGTAATTAAATGATTTATATGTGGCAATAGCACTGCTTTTGCCTCCTGAATCGGCCTAGCGAGAAGCAAATGACCGAGATGAAACAGCAAATGGAGAAAACAGAGGAATAACTTAAGATGTCTTAAGGCAGAGTTTAGAGCCGTGTCTTCTACCACAACACAATTAATAATGCATTGGACAAGACAAGATTATCATTGGAATGGAGGTGGGCCCATCCGTTTGTTCACACGCGGATTAAAACAGGATGGGGCTTCAGTGTTTACAGAGGAAAATTAACCTCAAATTGAAATTCTTTCCCTTCTGTTTACGTAATAACCTGAAATTTAGATAATTTAACATGCAGCCCTACACATCTAACATCAGAACACGTTGCTCTTGAATGAAAACCTTTTTTATTTTTTTCAACCCTGAGCTGAAGTGGATTCTCCACATTGCAAACTATGAGATTTCATGACAAGAATATGAAAGTCTGCCAGCAAGTTGATGCACCAGGCCTAGAACAGAGTCCCCTCAAACTGCTGTTGATTGTTGTGGGTCCACTTAAAGAGGAATCATTCAGTTTCACCCTTTAAAATAGGTAGCGACCAAAACACAGGTTAAATTAGATGTAGATGTAGACTGCGTTGGATGCAAGAATTACCACCCTCTAACTTTTTTTTTTTTTCCTGTGACACGAAATTTGCCCTGAGAGAACAAAGAAAGCATAGATATATAATTAAGAAATAAAACTTGTGTGTCTGTCTCATGCAGGGTTTGATAGGTTTCCGTCGCATGCAAGGTTTGACAGGTGGTGGATTGAGTTGAGTTTTGAGTGTTGTTGGAGTTTCTTCAGAAATACAGGTAATTTATCAGAGTTTCTGAAAGGATACCAAACATCCTACAGCTTACAGCATTTATATCACATAATCAACAGCTGTGACTTGGTTGAACATTTTGTATGTTTGTACATTTATTTTTTTTTTTTCCACCCTTTGGATGGACGTGGTCTTTGTTCTGCCTTTGAACAGAATAAAAAATATGTAAAATAGATTTATACCATTTTCACCTGAAATTGTTCCATTTCTGTGTCAGTTTTTGCATGATAACCTCTGTGCATTTGTTAATATGGGAGACTGTGCTCTACAGATCTGAGCCTTTTAGCTTGTAGAAGGATGCTTTGGAGTCAGGAATTGCTTGTATCACCTGTGGTTTTTAAGTTACCTGTGGCTCAAGCAATAAGGCAAAGCTGTGTGATATTGCCAGCTTTTATGTCTCAACCCTGTGGTGGCAACTACAAACCATTAACAATAAGATTAAATAGGCTCAGCACAGATGGTTTACATTCTGCTTGTCTCATCATGGCAAAATATGACTTAAACTCTAGGGAGTACATTCATTTTATTCTCTCATTTCCGTGTTTCCACAGTGTCTCTTGCAGAATTTCTTTAAAGACAGTATCTTGTGTCTCTGGTTTTTACATGGAACGTCCTCCCGTTCAACTCACTACCATTCACCACGGTTAAGCTTAGGGAGCCATGAATTGTTCCTGACTTTGAATTGTACTGCTGGTCATTGTAGGAAAGGGCGCTAAACATACAAAGTAATGCACGCCCATTGGTACCTTTCTAAAATTCGGAAGGGGCTTTGATTTGGCCGCGTCCTTTATAGAACCTTCTGCTCACTGAGAGTAGCCAGAAAAGTTCAATCCAAAATTGTCGTTTTGAGTTAATTCCAAAATTGACGTTGCGAGTTACAAATTTGGTATGATGTAGGGAAAACATTGGTCTAGTTTGAACGGTCAGTTACAAGTAAGTGTCACATTGTTTGTCATTACTGGCCTGATGAAGGGCTAGGGACAGGGAAGAGGCACTTTATAGCTGAAATACTAGTGGATCCTTACCCAGAGTACAACCTGCTAGACAGTTCTCTTACTTCCCAAAATCCACACTTCTGTTTACTTACGTGTTTAACAATTCTGGCAAGTGAATCTGAAATGAGGCTGGGGCATGATAATGGTCTCATTACATTTCTGGTTCCAAAAATCAAGCTCACCGAATGATTCCTCACAAATTTGTTCACAAGGCATGTGCTACACTACCTGTGTTATTATGCATGAGGTGAACAACATCCCATCACGAATATGTACAAAATGTGTCAGAAGTGCCCCAGGTACCTACAAGAATGCATTTTGGGGGGGGGGGGGGGGGGGTGACTGAAGAATTGCCTGAACTTGTATAGGATGTTCTCTGATTGAAAATCCATTAGTTTTCCTGACAAAAAGTGACCTGTCCCTGTTCCCTTATCAGGCAACGAATGCATGGGCTGGTTTGATGCCTGTCAAGAAGGCTATCGTAAAATCCTGATCAAGCCCATAGACCCACCTCTCCAAATTTTCTCAATTTCAGCTTTAGGGACATTACGTTGCTGGAAGGATCCACAGCCAAAAACAGCCTTAGGACTACACTTTAGAGATCTGGGCCAGTATTTCTATCACATCTTTATTGGCTGTGGGGTAATTTTTTTTTTTTTATTTTTTTTTTAGGTTAGGGCTATTTTCCTTAGTGTGTTTTGTGTACACTACTTAATAATAATAATAATAACGACAGTCGCAGTGACTGACCACAAATAGGATATGGGTTCAGTCATCAGGCTCTAACTATGAAGCTGACTTCCCACAAACCTTAGGCAGGATCTCTCATTGTTAGTAGCTTTCAGCTGCTAAACTGTAAAGGCTGCTATGTGCAAGGGACTTACCTCACAGTAGAGTTTTCTAACACAACCTTTTTTACCTTTTCTTTGTATAATTACTAGCTTCTCTTCGTTGTCAGTTTGATATTTGATATTATAGCATTTGACATAATAGGGGTAATTTTTTTTTTCTTCACTTAAATACTTCGAATGAAATGCATTGGGAGAGAAGCAAATAGGCTGTTGACTTTAACCCTCACTTACTCTCCTCACACAGGCACCCCTGCTGGGATAGACGTCCTCATTTTTAATTCATTCTAGATCAAACGCTAGAGCCCTCAATAGCTCTAGATGGCATCCAGCAATTCTGTGGGTAGTGATTCCTTTGATTTCTTCCTAGATGGCAAAGAAGTCAGCTCTTTTCTTTCGTTTAGCTGCCATCCTAGGGGATTTAGCTGTCATGTGGAAGGAGAAGAAAACTTCTTTTTTTTTTTTAAAGCATGGTTAACTCTTAGAGGATACGAAAATAAAGCTATTCTCTTGCAGGTGGGTCATGTGCTTCTTTCAGAAAAGAGCTGCCGTCAAGTCCTCCGTCAAGTCCATCCCCATGAGGGAGGAGGTCTACATTGGAGGAGGTGAAGTCAGGAGGAGGAGAGTAAGGGAAGTGTGCAGACAGAGTAAGAGGCATGAGGGTTAAAAGTCATCGATGTTTCGTGCTGCTCCTGCTTCTCTTTTGCTCAGCGGACAGTTGTGGAGCTACATCCTTATTCTTCCGCTTAAGACAAGTAAACTTGACAAAGTTCTCACTACGCAATCTACTGAGATGCAGAAGAAGAAAAACAGAGGGAGGATAAGGAGGAGGTAGGCTGGATGGGAGGTGGTCGCTGTCATTGAAGGCTTTTTTGATGGTCTTTATTGTCAATTTATGCAGTCGTATGCTCTGGGATGGGAGAAGGGAGTAAAGAGTAGGTTTAGAGTTTTGCCAAGTTCCAGGTAGGTTTAAAATTGTTTGAGGTGTCAAAATCACCCCTATATTCTGGACTATTGAGAGAGAAGTACAATTTTTTTTTCTTTAGTGAAGGATCTACATATAGTTGAAATCAGCATAAAAAGCTTTACGTGCAAGAAAAAGTGTCAAGTTTCATTTGTTCCACTATTGTGTGAAAGTGCAAGTCGGTCAAGTGAATTCCTTTTGCTCATGTTGTTGTAGATGCTGGTTGCACCCTAGATTTAGACATGCCGAGTTATATCAGGCGAGGCGCAAGCTCAAAGTATCAAGTGCTGGATCTGTGTTGACGTGTGAATGCTCTAGTTCTCCTGTGAGCTCAGTGCTCAGTCGTAGACTCAGATGTTGAGAGTGCAGTGGTAATTATAATAAAGGGGGAGAGAGAGAATTCCTCAGCACCCTGGAGGCCACTGTAATCTCTCTAACCAGCTGAACTGCATGTTTATATGTTGGACTGAGGAAGTTGTAATGTGTTTTTCAGATTAGTTCAAGGCCTCCTGGCTATCTTCACAAAACTCAACCTTAAGGTCCATTTGTGCCCTTGGTGGTTAGAACTTTAAAATGCTCCTAGTTTGCTGGTTGCTCTAAAACGTGTCAAGATGCACGTGCATTTGCTATTTCCAGATATCGAGGTTTCACACAGCTTCACACACATCACGGTTTCTCCAACGCTTAAGACGGAGTAAGGATCTGATGTGAAGCACATTAGTCTGTGGATCCATCCTGCCTACTTAACACTGCAGATTAGTAGTGTTAGTGTACGGGGAATGCCACACGTTGGGTCCTTTGATTTAGGTTTCCATTTCCTCATTAGGTCCTCGGTGGTTGAATGCCACAGTCATATCCCAACAGTTTCAATGACCAAATATATCTCTTAATGACTACAGTTTACCCTACATCATACAGATACTTCCAGCAAGATATCACAAAGTGCATATTTTTTGTCAGAGGTTCTAAGAACAGGAGATCAGGTCAGCTTTACTTGAGTGGCCTGCACAGTCCCTAGAACTCTACCCGACAGACCATGTTTTGGGGTGTGATGGAACGGGGCTGTTTACGACTTGTGTTGCTGTCAAATGCGCACTGTGTGATCCCATTGCATCAGTATGGACCAGCATATCTGTGGAACATTGCTTGCACCTTGTAGAATCCATCTCTACGAAGAATTCATTTTCTATTCTGAGAGCAAACGCAGGTCTCACCCTGCACTACACAGATGTGTTTAATAATGTGGTCACTGAGAGTATGTTTGCATATTCATACTATGTATTGGGTCAATGACACGCCAGATGTATGAGTGTGTTATCATACATTTTCATCTATTGATTTACTCTTTACTCTGTTATCCGTGGATCCGTTAATGTATTCCATTATTTATTTAAATATTTATTTATTTCCGTTTTGAAAGAAGAATGCTTCCAGAGGTAAATGTGTATACGTCTGTCAACTCATTTTTAATTGGATAAATCAGGACAGCACATTGCCTTTGGCAAGAAGATGGGCACGGTTCTTCGTGCTTTCTCAGCTCTTCCCCACCTTATCTGCAGGAAATGTGACTCACCGCCAGCATGTTTCTTTTTCATGGGTATGTTTGAACATATTGTAGACTTATTTCCCTCCGTTCCCTTCAGGTTTCCCATTTTTACCAACGTGTTGGAGACAGCTTTATTGGCACCATCAAGCACTGTAATAAAACGGTTAATATGTTTAAATGGATTGAAACAGTCGTGGATCCTAGATTTCTCTGTTGTGAACCCGTCTGTCTCCCACCTCCATCAACCTTATCTGTCTGTTTTGTTTTGTTTTTTATTTCAAACCAACCTTTGTTTCTGTTTGATATCCATCTTATTTACCATCTCTCTCATCGGTCAGTTGTTAAAGAAACACGGCAGCTGTATGGATAAAACACGGAGAAACCCTAACTGTAAACGAAGCATGCATAATATTTTATCTATGGCAAATGGATCACTTTAAAGATGTCACATATTTCTAAGAGGGAGGTCTGAATGTTATTGGTTTTGTCTGCTAAGATTTATATGAATCTCTTTTTGGGCTCCTTTCAAATCAGCATAAAGTGTGAAGCGTGAAGTTGTCTCTCTTATTGCTGTCTTCACAGCAATTAAAAATGGACTCATTTGAGCATGCATAAACAATTAGCCTCTTTAATGGTGTCATATTAAAACATCAGAGGTAACATGCTGTTTGTCCTCTGCCTGATATTTTTTGTCCCGTGTTTTGCCATTCCTGATGAAGGCGAAATCGCTGCCGCTTTTTGCAGTGGTTTCCATTTTTGCTCTCTTCTATTTTTACTGAAGTATAGTTTCCTCTAAGTGGTTTACCATTAGCCACTATATACAATGTTTTCATTTTACTTCATGAACAAAAAAATGTGGTATCATCAACGCTCTTTCTTTTTTTTTTAATTTCCTTGAAAATATTGACTAGGCATCATAAAACACGCTGGTTTTAAGTCGCACCATTGAAACTTGTTCACCAGTGGTTTTCGTTCTTGATCAGTTCTTGTTGTCTTAGCACTGAAGTGTGTTAGGTGAAAGCACCTCTAAATAAACGCAGACAAACATAGTTAGAAAGCACACTTTTTTCCACTTTTTTATGTTTATTCAGTTTTCTCATCAGAAGCCTCAAAAAGATGTGATTTTACACCCATGACAGTGTACTCCAAGGTATTTCTTGTACCGCTTTTTGAGTTTTGAATGCTCATTCTGTTTTATTCTCCATTCATATTCATAGTCATCTTTCAGAAACGGAGGGTGTTACTTGCACAAAGTGGTGTCTGACTTTATAATTTCTTTAATTGGTTAATTAATCTTGTTGAAACAGAAGCCTCAGGTTGTAATCTCTGTATTCAAAAGACCTCTCATCCAATCAAATTAGTCCTTTAATCTCGTTTCTCTAAACGTTCTCTGCCTCTCTCTTTGTCTTCCTTTTTAATTTGATTCAGCTTCACTGTGGTTTTGAATAAGCTCTGTTGGCAAGAACATGGTTTCGTGCACTCATGCACAAATTAACAGGACGTGTTCACTCTTATTTGTGTTGTTTTATCTTTCAGCTTTTTTTCCCTCCTCTTTCTGTCTGTTTGCACCAAAGACTTTGTGTTCCTTGGATTCACTTTAATTCCCCAGAATCATTTATGTGAATGTAGCTAGCATTCAAATGCTTGTGTAGAGTCTGTCATCACTCTACACCACACTCTCCTCCAGATCCTCTTTCGAGGCAGGTCCGCTGCCACTGGAAGAGTTAGAGTTGAAGTTATTGGAGCCATAGGTGTTCAGGTAGTCAGGTGTGAGCGCGCGTCCGTACTGTTTGCTCTTTGTGGTGGATGAACCGTTGGTGGAGGTGCACTGGACCAGCATGCCGTGTGCTGACTCACTCTGCCTGCTCCAGATGACGCTCAGTCGCTTAGCGTAGCTGTAGCAGGTCGCGGTCCTGATCTCGTCCACATCCAAGGAGCAGCTGCGTTTAATCCTTGCCACTTGGTTCTCTCCAGCGCTCCGATCTGAGTTTCCCTGCCAGTCTTCTTCCTCCTCTGCATCCTCCACACCTGCCCCCTGTGAAGAAGATACCAGCATCTGCCTTGTACTTGATCCCATCTCCCTGTCTCTGGACCTATCCAGTGAGTGCCGCAGTTTTAGCTTACAAACCAGATTTACTGCCTTGTGCCCCGGAGGAGGCATGGTATGCATCGTGCTGGTTGGGGAGTAGAACAGTTTTGCACTCTCGTTGTCTGGAGTGAAAAGCGGAATGCGTTTCTCTTTGACGGGGTCACTATCAGCGCTACGTGTCCGGTGAGGTTCTGGGCTTAGCTTGGGCAGTATGTGCGGCGTCGCATGTTTGACTTTGGGCGGGGCTTTTTTTGTGAGTGCTACCATCATTACTTTGTTGTTGCTGCTGTTGGTCTGGGCGTAAACGTCCACGGCTTTCCTTGGAAGGAATTCAGCCGAGCATCGCCCATCGTCTCGACTGTCGCCGCATACCCGGTGCCGCACCATCATGGCGACGGTGAAGACCAGCAACGTCACTACCAAAACGCCTCCCACCATCACAGTCAGGGTGCCGCCCAAGAAATGCGCCTGCAGCGTCCGGCACTCTGGATAATCCTCCTTGGTGCTAAACCGGGTGCAGCCCAGTACCTTAGTGGTGGCCAGGGAGGAAGAGCCGTCGTCAAAAATGGCCAGCACACACAGGCTGTAGTCAGCTCCTGAAACTAGGTTTTTCAGCAAAAAGCTGTTGCTTGTTGGTGGAAGAATCCTGCGAAATAGAGAAAAGAAGAAAAGAGAAAATTGATGATTAGTGTAGATAATCCAGGAATCAAAAAAATAAGGCAAAACACATGCTAAATATGACTATCATTTACAACAAAGAGCAGAGTTTTTTTTCTTCAAATGGAAATAATATAAATCAGTAAACTGTGATAGTGTGAGAGTATTCAACAGAATTGTCCGATAGCTAAGACACACAGAAATGAAAGACCTTAGAGGTAGAACATGAATCATTGTACACTTGGACTTAAACACACAGGCCGGTAATAACTGAATCCTGTTATTCAGGAGAACACCCTTTCATGTCATTCTTTACCACTCTCTTGTCCTTGTCCTCTGCCTTATGCTGAACAACATTTGCGCGCTCAGAATGTACGGTGCTCTTTTAACAGATGTCCTTGTCCTGCGGATGTTTCTCAGCTATGGAAGAATAAGAAGCTTAATGCAGAATGCTCTGGTTGACGCCACAGTTCAGGAGCTTTCTGTACATTTGCCATTGAGAGATAATTGACTATTATTATTGTATTGAAACCCTTAAGCAGTTTTCCATTTCACCTACTGTGTAGCCTTCATCTGTACTCTGACCACCTACTTCGATCTGCCAGCTTTTTATTATTTGTTTTGGTTTTGTTTTGTTTGTTTTCATTCCTACGTTTTGACTTGCGACTGGTTTGCAATACCCAGTGATCAGGTTTGTTTTGTGGTTGCTGCAAATAAGTTGCTGACATGCCAACATATAAGCGCAGTTCTCCTTCCCCTGTTGTCAAATGAGCCTATTTCTATGTATTCATGTTGACGTCTTGCTTCTTTATGTGAGGCTGCTAACAACAACCAATTCAAATTCAAATGTCTGTTGCCATGGTGCCAATTAGACTTATGCAAAACTTTCCCAATCACGTTTAGGCAATAGTTTCACCACTTAAGTCACAGTTCTGTTCAGTCTGCACAAACATTGTTTCCTGAGGGGTTTCCTGGTGTGAAATTAGTTCTCCAGAAGTCACACAGTGAATTGAGAACTTGGTCTACAGAATTCTCAATGTCCTTATATCTAATGAAATAAGGAAGATTGATGAAAATAGATTCTAAAATCAAATTTCTGTTGAGACACTTCAGTACAGTTAGGAGACGCAGTTATGCAAGCCTGTGAGGCAGCAGTTAATTCATTATTTGGGATTGTGCTTTGCATGCAGGATAGCAATCCGGTGTTTACTAAAGAAAGCTCTACATTTGGATAAGCTGAGCAGTAGTAACACATCCATTATGAGCAGAGGAAGGATGGCCTAACAAGGCACTCTCTCTCATCCAACATCTTGCATCACTCAACAGCCTCTGGGAATGAAGATCATCTTTGCTCTTTGGTACAGATTTTACTCTCTCTCTCTCTCTCTCTCTCTCTCTCTCTCTCTCTCTCTCTCTCATCTTTTTTTCCTATGGACTCAATATTGTATATCTGTGGTAGAAAGAGCGAGTACTTGTGTGTGTGTGTGTGTGTGTGTGTGTGTGTGTGTGTGTGTGTGTGTGTGTGTGTGTTCTGCTCCCAGACAGACTTATCGAGTGCGACAAGCCAAAGACTGAAAGGTCTTTCACATGGAACGTAGAAGAAAGCAGAATGTGGTGTAGAGGAGCCTTTTTTTCTATGTCTTCCCTTGAGTCGCAGGGCTCGGGCCAGCCAGGTGTGCCTAATTTATGAGACCTGGGAGTTGGATCACATTTGTCTTGGAGGTCTTCATTTCCTTTTTTTTTTTATTACAGAGGCAGCATCCCATCTTATCAAAGCAGGCAGCACTAATGCAACCAGCCACCATGGTTGTTCTCATGTGACTTCATTCTTACTCTCTTGCTCTGTTCCTCTCCCTCTCTCTCTCTCTCTCTTTCTCTCTTTAGCTCCATTTCAGCTGGACTGATGGGTAATGACACTTTTCTTTGCTCTGTGGTTTGAGCTCTTTAAAGGAGTTCATCTTTACTTCCTCAGGGTGTGCAGAATCCATCTCTGTCCATTTATACACACCCTCTGTCTATTTGTATCATGTTGCTTCCCTGTAAGATCTGTTTCACTTTGGACCTTATCTTGAATTTGAGCATGTTTGGTTTTTCTGGTTCTAGCCTTGAAGCAACATAACAAGGTCAATAATCAAAGAATGCTGATGGTAGTTTGTTTCTGTTTATATCTGTTTATATTTAAGTCAGTCAGAGCTTTTCTTGAATGTGCTCAGACATGTTCAGTGATCCATTCAGTTTACAGCCCGTATGCTCCTCTCTACACCTAAATGACCTCCTTAAAGCCATCCAGACTTTATAAAATCGTTTGATAATTACAGCCTTTGACAGGCAATATTTGCCTTTAAGGCACTATTTGTTTTTTTTGCCTTTTTGTCCCATGCATTAATATTTTTGGCCTGTTTGACAATTTCAAACTTGTCAGAAACAGGCACTTTTAGCATGCTCGCAACCAGGGTCAGCATCACCATATCAGAGTATTAGATGAGGCTCTTACCGGTATACAAGTGCATCGTCAGCGGTACTGTTGTACTGGATCTGGTACATCCAAACCAGATAAGGAGAAGGTGTCCTTCCCATGTACCACCGTACATGCGCGGAGGTGGACGTCACCCCCAAGACTCCAACCAGTTGTTCAGTACTGCTGCTGCTCATGCTGCCTTCATCTCCCTCTCCTGCAGAGGTGTTTCGTGTTGTCACGGCTCCCACCCCACCACCTCCTCCTCCTCCAATTCTTCCACTACTAATGTCAGAAGATCCGGGGTCCCGCGGGTTGATGATGGGTATGGTGCCGTTTCCACGGTGAGGTAGGGGGATGATCTTGAGATCGACAGTGGCAGTGGACTCTCCAGCAGCATTAATGGCGATGCAGGTGTAGGTTCCGTCGTCATGAGCACGGGTCACCAGCACATCCAGCGTACCGTTGTAGTACGAATGCATCCTGCTGGTGTTGGCTACGATTCGGTCATCGGGCGACACCCAATGGATGATGGGCTCAGGGTCACCAATGGCACGACATTTAAGCGTCGCCCTCTGGCCCTCCAGTACCCAGAGTCTGTTGGTGCTCCGTGTAATTAGAGGAGGCTCACAGGTGAACTCCTCCTCTGGGATAGACCAGAAGTATCGGCCAGCCAGGTGGGGTGGTGTCGCACACGTCTCCATGTTGTCTTCGCGGACTAGCCGCCTCAGCCATAGCAGTTCGCAGTTGCAGTGTAGAGGGTTCCCGCCAAAGTGTAGGCTGATGATGGCGTTGTAAGGTGTCGGGCTGACCGCACCAATCTGTGAGCGGGAGAATAGCGGGTCAAGTGGCAGTGTCTGGAGTCGGTTGGAGGTCATGTCCAAACGAGCAAGCTTATAGAGCTCGCTGAAGGAGCCCTCCATGATGTGGTCGATGAGGTTGTGATCCAGGATTAGGGTGTGCAGGCTGGCCATGTTCTGGATCGCTTCCCAGGGTACCCTCCTCAAATTGTTGTAGGACAGGTCCAGATCCTCTAGCGTGAGCAAGAAGTCATCAAAGGCATCTGCTGACACGTGTGTCAGTTGGTTGTTGTTAATGATGAGGTGTTGTAGGTTGAGAAGGCCTGTCAGGTCCTGTGGGCCCACAGTAGTCAGACGGTTATAGTCCAGATGGAGCGATCTGAGGCTCTCCAGGTCAGAAAAAGCCATGGGTCGCAGAGCGTGGATGGTGTTGCGTGACAATGTCAGGTCAACCAGTCCAGACATGTTTTCAAAATCAGACCCTCCCACTTCCAAGATGAAATTGTCGGCCAAGCGTAGCTCCACTGTGCGACGGTCAATGTTGGGTGGGACAAAGAGCAACCCCTTGTTTACACAGAGTGTGCTCAGTGACTCAGACAAGTTCCGACACACACAGTGGAAGGGGCAAATGGACACCATACCCCATGTCTCTCCTGCAGACACACCCAGGCCACACCCCAGCACAGTAAGAGTTGCTAAAAACAGCCACAAGTCAGTCAGCTGGTATGAACGACAAGGGTATTGGATGGGGGGTGATTTACATGTCTGTGAATTAAAAGACCAGAATCCTGACTGGTGTTCCTCAGAGTCGATCCATTGGGGCATGCTCAGTAATGCTGATGAGAAGTGCTTTTTTCTGGACTGCCGTCGCTGTCCTTTGATTGGCATCATAAACTGGGTTATCCACAGACCTGCATGGGAGAGAAAAAACAAACAAACAAACAAAAAAAGTTGGCATTCCAAAAATTAACTTGATGCATGCTTTCTGTTCAGCTCATCTAAAGTGATATCTTAAGGAAAAAACAAAACCAGCAATCCATATAGGACTTTTCTCAAAATGTGGACTTGTGCATCTTAATTCTAGCTAGTGATAATCGATATAGCTAGCGTCTCGCTCTTATTCACTCTGCTCACATTCTTTTGTCCAGTAATTACCATTGAGACTTGGTGTACAGCTAGGCAGTCATCCTGAGTCAGGTTGATAAATCTTAACATATCAATCCACAGCGGAGCTGATGGTGAGTTTCCCATCGCCGCTGATTAATGACTTGCTTGAATTACTCAGTCACTTGTATGAATTTTTAAGCATTTTTTTCTTGTACCACACAATGTAGTATAACTTAATCTTTATTTGGGTATTGTGAGGGAAAGCCAAGACCTCCCAACAGTTATCAACACTAGCCATTTGAGCAATCATTCACAACTCCTTGATAAATGATCTTGCTCATCTTTCTGCGTCAGACGAGTGACTGCATAGCCGTTATGTGTGAATGTGTGGTGTGTGGACACTGCATAAAGCCTTCTGTTTGCTTTAGCTTAGTGGACTTAAGTTTATTCTACCTTTCATGGCACCTTGCTCTGCAGCTGTTCATATTGCTATGTTCAGCTGAAACACATGCATGCACACACACATGCACACACACACACAAATGTATATGTCTGTGTGAATATAACATACACTTTAAACAGTCCCAGGATACAAGGGTTGGTGGGATGGGGGAGGGAATCGACAAAAGATGCAGATGAAGTTGAATAGGTTTTTTTTTTTTTTTTAACAAGTGTGATCAAATGTCCCTGATCGTTCCAGGTCCCCAGCCCAATGATTGCTTTGAGTGTGAACCGTGGACGCTTGGCTGGGTTTTAATATGTTGTAGTTGATTCGATAGATGAGGTTATTATGGTTTGCTGTGGTATAGCTTGTATGCTATTTATGTGGTTTCAAATAGTCCATTTCAGCTTATTTGACCAATACACAATCCCCTGTCATGCTCACAAAGCATTGAGCAGAGAGGTAAAGAGGGAGAGCTGGGAACAGACTGTGTGGGGAAATGAAGGTATAACCTATAAATAACCTTGTGTAATTGACTTAAATCCATGTGCATGTGAATTATCTCCTAATGTATGAGTACACATAAGAGAATGTACAATAGATTTCATATTTGTTTTACAGGAGCATGCATTTGACTGTCAGTGTCCTGCAATCAGTACCAGGATTCAGCTTGAGCCAGTAATAGCGACAGCATTTAATGTAAATCTCCGTGACACACACACACACTGTGAACAGTGAGCAGTGAATTTGTCTCTGCATTTAACCCATCCAACACACCAGTAGTGAACACACAGACAATAGACGCAGGAGGGTTAAGTGCCTTGGTCAAGGGCACACAGCCATGGGTGTTGGGAATCGAACTGGCAACCCTCCAGTCTCGAGCCCGGTTCTCTAACCTTTAGACCACAGCTGCACAGATAGCACAGTGGGTACAAAGGAGGAATGTGATACTGTTTCACGTGTGGGAACACCAGCATGAAGTGTCTTAATAAGACATTTGACCACCATGAGGCGCTGGAACCACATCACTATTCCTTTGAGATGGATTCCTCAAGTGTCTGGATCTCTGTTGAAGGGATATTACCCTATTCATCTACGATAAATTCAGAAAATGATTTTGGCAGAAAAAAAGAAGGTGTCTCAAGTGCTGTCAGTTTCTCCCTCAGAAGTGGGGTTGCAGTCTCATCGCTGAGATGGTTTACGCTATTTTCATGATTACCAAGCCATTCAGTGACACTCTGTTTCCTTTGGGTAGGATTGTCATCTGGAAAGAGGCCAGAAATGCTTCACTATAGGTTGAAGGTTATCACTGTGAATGTCTTGGTGTTTATTGCTGTTTATCCTGCCCCTGCTAAAGGGTTTGACTGGATGTAAACCAGTTCACAGAAAACGCACACATGCACACCTAACCATGATGCCAGAACCCTGCATCAGGGGCATCACATACTGGGGCATATGGGTTCTTTTGATAAGCACCACAAATTTACTTTGTCAGCTTGTTCAGAACAGTGTGAAGAATGACTTGTCTCCTCAAATTTTTTTCCCACTGCTCAGTAAACCAGTGCATGTATTTTTTGTACCACTTAATTAGAAATGTGCCTTTTTAGGTAATAAGGGGCTTATGTACTGGAACCTGGGATCTGTATCCTTCTCTGTAGTTTCTTACTGGACTGTTTATCATTAAACTGCTTGCTCCTCCTGGACTTACATTTCAGTCAGTTTGATTCCGAGTCAGTTTTGCCCTGCACCATGAACCACTGGTTGAGATGTAAGCCCAGTCAACTACGGCTGACCATAGCGGTTGTCTCTCATTCAAACATCACGTCAGTATGCAAGCCTGCCCATTGTTTTTAAACTTGGCCCTAACTCTGATGGTACTACATACCTCTATTGAGGTGTCTGGTTTATATATAGTTTTGATCCTTCATGTACTCAAGAGGTTCCTTTATTATTGCAGTTATCTGCACATAGCCTGTGAATATTCTTTTTCAAAGATTGGAAAGAGCTAGTTTTACGTACCTTCAATGTCTGGGTTGCATCAAGACTTCAGATGTTCCCATACTCCAGTCGAAAACCCTCTTGTAGATCCTCTTAATGTTAGATGAGGAATTCCAGGAGGAAACCGTAAACAGTCAGTCATGGCCTTGAATGCTGTGTTGATGACTGACTGTTTTCATTAACCATCATGAGGGCGGTGGTTGTTTTGTGTCAATAAAATGAATGGCCAAGTGTAATCTGAGTGGTCACATCATCATTATGAATGAACGAACCAGCCATTTTGTTGCATCTTCCCGTGTCTTCTTATAATCCAGTGGTTGTCACACTCACTTTTAATTTCACTCGTTTCCTCTTAATTCCATGAGATTCCATCCAAAGGAGTTCCAAGAGGTTACACTTGACCTTTCTGGTCCTGGTGTTTTTTTTTTCCCTCTTGAATAATGTCCTTGAATAATGTCTCTGTAATGAAAAATTTCAGGTTGTGATTACTGTCTAATTTGATTTCTTGGGAGTGAGACAAAAATGAATGACAGAGAGAGAAAAAAAATGTAAAAATAAATCTGAAACTGAAGCTGAAACTGATCACCTATTTTTCCAGTGCTGGAAATGTGATTACTGTCCTATTTGTTTTCTTGGAAATGAGACAAAAATTAAAGGTTTAGAGAAAACAACAACCACAACAACAACCAAAACAATCTGAAATTGAAGCTGAAACAAATCACCTATTTCTCCAGTGCTAGAAATGAGATCTGGTCATCACAGGACACGTTGCCTCTGTCGATCTTTCCCCTCTCTCTCTGCTCACCCTGCTTGCTACGTGGTGTCAATATGAAATCTTTATCTGAGTTCCAGCTGCATTTCAGACAGTACACAGCCACTTAAAACACTCTAGCCGGAGACCTCTACAGCACGTCCGTTGAAGTTAGCCACTGCTTACACTGTTTGGGATGCCAAATTAATTGATTCTTCCTGTAAACCGGTGCATTTAAGCTAATAATCCAATTTCCACAGGCTCTCAGACTATGCCGACGGGCTTTTTTGCTGAGTTGAGCAGCACATGCTTTCTCGCTGGACTCTGGTAAATCCATAAGACATTACATTATTCTTTCTGAAAGCCCTTATTCAAGCTCTCAGTTCTCCTGCTTTACGGGTCCTCTCACTAGCTCGCCCACTCTCTTGAGTCCGGAGTTATTTGCATGAATCCTCCTCTCTCTCTCTCGCTCTCTCTCTGTCTCTCTCCCCTGCTCATCTACTCTGCAACACTCACAGGTTCTAAAAACAGCTAAAAGGTTCACCCACCTTTCTGAGTAGATCTTTGTGTCCTCTTCCTGTTGGAGGAGTAGTTTTTCCCCAGACAGCCGCTGCAGACCTCACTGCTCCCTCTGTGCTGCCTTGGGAACCCCAGTCTCTCTCTTTTTCTTTCTCTCTCTCTCTCTCACTCACTCACTTACTCTCGCGCTGTCTCTCTCTCTCTCGCCTCTCCACCCTGCTGCTTCTGCCTCCCTTTTGTTCTAATCTAGAAGAGAAGCCCAGAAAGCGGTGTGTTTGAACAGAACACCAAAAGACATTAAGAGCCTGTGATGTCCTGGTGGATTTTTGCTGCCATAGCCGCTGCGTGTTTTATCCAAATCGTCTTGCTATTCTTTCATTCTTTCATTCTTTCACAGTCCTGAGCAAGCACTGTTATTTGTGGCTTTTGGTGCAGAGACTGAGTCCGTGTGTGTGTCTGTGTGCGTGTGTGTGTGTGTGTGTGCGGCTGCAATTTGTCTGCTACAGCAAGGACAGAGCAAGGGAGATGGAAAGGGAGGGAAAAAAAGGAAGGGGGGGGGGGGAGCTGGAGAGCCTGAAGCAGCCCTGGCTTGTGATTTAAGTAGAGAACCTGAATCGAGGAGAGGAACTATGAGAAAGCAAGGCACGAGTGGAGATGAGGAGGTGAACCGGGGGAGGGATGGAGGTCCGGCAAGGGGTCAAACCTCCCACTCTGATTCATCTCCAAACAGCAGAAAGGAGGAGAGCAGGAAAACAAAAAGCCTTACTGCATAGACTCTCAGTCATGTCAGCATATATGTACACCGGAACACAACTCCCAGTAACCTTAACGAAGGAGAGGTTTTATCCACTGATCAGTGCAAGCACTGTCTCCACTGAAAAAGGAAAAACCTAGTACAGTTGTATATAAACACAGCAAAGGTTTAGATGGACTATAAATGACGGGTTTAATTAAATCTGAAAGAGAGAGGCAGAGGAAGAGACTGAGCGAGCTCCCCTCTCCCTCTGCCCCCCCCCCCTCTCTATTCCCCTCTCCCTCCTTGTACGCCTCCTGTTTTCTCTACTGTTTTTTTCTTTTTTTCTGGGCTCTGTGTTTCTAGGTGAATGAGTAAGTGAAGAAGCTGTGTGCCCATAGCCACACTCTGAGCAGAGCTATATACAGTGCATCTGAGCACTCGCACTCTCAAAAGCTATTTTCCCAAACCCCCCCCCCCCCCCCCCCCAGACCTTCTGTCAGGCATCATATGTGGACAACCAGAACACTCCATACAGACACAATCATGCTTATCACAGACACTGTCTGTCTGTTTCCATGAATAGTCTGTCTTGGAGTATCTCTTGTTTACAAGACAAGTCCAAAAATGAACAAATAAATAAGTAAACAGATAAATGGTTTACCTTCAGAGTTGTTTAAAAATAAAACATGCTGAAAGATGTGGTGGTGGTGTGTTTTTTTTGTTTGTTTTGTCTTGTTTTTTGCTTAAACATCCTTATGTAATGTATGCCAGATATGATACAGATTTTAAAAAGCATCTTAACCACGGATGTGTGAAAATTGATGGTTTTTATTTTTACAAGTAAATTTTCGCAAGCAACAAGGCTTCAGGATTGAGAGAAACTGAGAGAAACGGCTTTTTCCTTCAGAATGCATGAAAGGGATTCTTGAATCATGACATGTCTATATTCGCAGCGTACATTTGTAAAGTTAGCAGACTGGATACAGATCATAGCTGGCTTGAAAAAGCCAAACTTGTAACAGGTTTAAGTATGTTATCTGTAACGTGTAGATTTAATATGTCCAATACGGTAATAATACAGATAAGCGCAGATAATTACCAGCATGGCGGCTGTTCTATGTGATTGTGATTCAATGTCTAGATGATTGTAGCTTTCAGGAGTGAGAGTACACTGTGTGTTTTGTGTGAGTGGGTGTGTATACAATAGGTGTAAGTAACTCTAAATAGTCTGGTTACTAGGGATAGAATGGCATTTTTAATCGTTTCAAACAATTTTAATCAAACTATTGTCAAATGGTTTTTATGACCACATTTCAGACTGGAGCTCTTAGCAGTCCTCTAGTAAATGTGTGTTTGCACATTCTGAGTTTAGCAGTTCAGGGGAATGTTTAGTGGGTGTAATTTGCATTATTTTCATAAGTCTGTGTGTGTGTTGTTTGTTATGTGTGTGGATGTGTGCATAGAATAGAAGTTTCTTTTTGATTTGTAAACTTTTAATAGTTTTTTTTTACAATGCAGAAGGTAGAAAATAGGGAAAGGGACAACCAGCTGTTTGAGTGACTAAAAGCGCCACAGGTCTGTAGAGAATGCAGACTGAGTTAAAAAGTGATGAAAGAGGAGTAGGGACCTTGAGATGAGATAATTATGTTCCTGAATTACCATATCCTCCAAATGGAGGTCTGTGGGAATGCGAAGCAAGTGTTAGGGGGAGGGGAGGGGGGGATTTGATGAGCTATCAGTAGAAAAAGAAGGGCCGTACTGTTAGGGAATGGTCTATAGTGACTCAGACAAACAGACAGATGATAAAGGAGAGATGGAAGGAAGGTATTTGTACGGACTGCACCAGCCACTCAAGTCAGCATAGCCTGGATGTCAGTCAGAAAATTGGCTGACTTTAATAATAAAACAAATAAACATAAACATAGTTCTGAGGAAAAATGGGGGAATCAAAGATCAAAGTTTAGAATAGGAGGAGAGGGAAAGAAACGAGTGCATATCCCAACGCTTTTCACTAAATTTCAAGAACTTAATGTACGAAAATGCTGAAGTGCTTTGTGTGCTAGAATGCTGAAGAGTTTGGAATTTCGGAACACTGTGCCAGTGTGAGTTTATGGGAAATTTACAAAGTCTTGAATGACTGAAATAATGAAAATCTTAAATTTTCCCAAACCCCCCCCCCCCCCCCCCGAGAAACTTGTTCCACTACCAGCTGAAGCTACAAACCAAGTTTCAGGGTGTCGTCTGATTAACTGTCATGCGATTAGTGGTTAGAAATCAGACGCAATAAACAATAATATAAAGAGTGGTAAATCTTAGACAAACTCCAAAGACAAGTCTATGCTGCCTACAATACTCAGGTATTCATAGGAATATAAGAAAGACTCAAAGTTTTATTTATAGGCTTCTGGTAATGAATCAAAACACTCCAGTCAACCTAAGGCTAAACTGTCGCAAATTAAGTTTCTGTGGAAGAAAACCTCTCGTATCTGAAAATATTCATATGAAGTTTCTCAAACCATTCTCAAGAGAAACACAGTCATTGTTATTCATCTCAAACTTACTCGCACTCACTTTATTTGATCAGATGAACACTGGCTGAATAACCCTTTCAGAAGAAATAAATATGCAAAAAGTTGTTTGGTCTTTGGACTCCTGTATGACATATTCTTGTCAGTCTAACAGAGCTGAAGTGAGTGGTTAACTAAACATAGGGATGTGATTGAACAGCTCCACAAAATGCATACCGTGAAAAAGAACCCGTTAAACACTAAGACTGTCTAAGCAATATTGTAGCTCGTATTTTCATTGCCATTTTCATTTGCTGGTTATCTTCAGTAGTCATGAAAATCTGATTGGTTTTCTAAATAAATACAAAACATAGTTCATCTGTAACCAAGACTTTGGCTAGATAAGATAATTAATTGTAATTTTCATTAATCTTACAGTTTTTGTTAATCCCAAGCAGACATTTTGCCTGTTCATTAGTGTGTTACAAGTCACTCTCTGAAAAATGAATGAGCAAATGAATACTACACGGATGAGAGACTTTTATGGCCAAGTGAAATAATATAAATCCCTAAAAACAAGCACACAGTATTTGAATGAATGTGTTGTTTAAAAATATTTGTGAAAGCATAAAAGTTTTACTTTTTTTTGATGTGGTGAAGCTTAGTCCCACCTCAGGACCACTCAGCACCAGGGACTGTCCACTCTGTCCTGTAGTGAGTGGGTGGGTGTGTGTGTGTAGTGTAGGAGAGTCTTCATATTGTGCGTGAGCTTTAATAGGTTAATTGCTGTTAGGAGAGTGTCAATTTTAAATGCCGCTGGCATGCAGTGGGATGGTTGCCATGGCAACGCCTCAGGGAGGAGACCTGTCAGTCAAACTCCAGCGTACAAAATTTAGCTGGCACACAGCATTAGCACCACAAAGTGTGGGAGACACACCCCAGGGACGAGGGCTACGTGGTTGACAGGTCTCCTCCTTCTCCTCCACCATCAGAGGAGTCCTTCCCTGTATTGTTTTTTCCTTTACTATTAAAGAGAACACAATGTATAGACATCCATACATACATAAGGAATAAAATGCTGGAGAGAGGCTTTGAAACATAAGTGAATGGGTACTTAATCATATACACTAAAATTCAGACCTTAATTTCAAATGCATTGATTCAATTATGCATTCTCTCAGGTATTTTTGACTCAATTTTTAAATTGTTTCTTAAATTAAGTGCACTGAGTCCTCTGAGAGCACTATGCAAGGGAAAGCAAAGATGTCTTAAAGAATAACAGCTGATATTGCAGTATAGCTGTAATATAAATGTATACTTTCAATTCCAGATGAAACGTGAAGTTGGTGTCTATCTTGGTGTGATATTTTGAGCTCGTTCACAACCCTGAGTACAATCATCTCTCTGCAGTATTAAATACAGAATTGTACACTGGCTGTGATTTAAATAAATGACCCTCTTTTACTTTGAAGCTCCCTCATAGTTTTGTCTTTGAACGTTTATTAGAACCACTGTATGTGCATGAGTCATGTGATTCTTTCAGGACCTTGGACAGTGCACACATCATGTATACAGTAGTATACACCATTGACAGGCAGGCAAGTTTAAAACCAAACCTGTCTGGGGTGAGACAGGCTTTTCAAGTCCTAGTCATGCATTCTGCCTCGAAATAGTTCTCGCAAGAAGAACAGCAAATTTCTGCCTGTGGGTTGGTTTTCTTTTTCTTTTTCTTTTGGAGGTATCCTTTTAATCGCTTTGGCCTAAATTGAAGCTGCAGCAGTCATGTGGTGCATCACAGCTAAACAGCTGGCTTTGATGCTCTCCACTCTGGGCTTTGTGCTTTGAGCACATACCACTGTTTGTATTTTTTTTGTTTTTTTGTTTTTTGTGTGTCTCTCTCTCTCGTTTTGTCCTACCACCCACTTGATGTAGTCCTTTTCTGCAGAACAGAAGAGAACAGTGCTGTTAGAGGGCCAAAGTACTTTCTGCTCCCACAGTAACTCTGACAGAGATCGAGTTCATGATGTACTTTACTCTCATCTGAAAGCAAAAATGATACCTCCCTTTCCTGAGTGGGATACAGTCAGGATGCACGGCCGTGAATGTGTGTGTACGGACGTACATGTGCATAGATATTTGGGGGTTATTTCTCAAAGATTCTGGTACTCAGATTACTATCAGAAGGTGCTAGTGTGTTTGCTGTGGAGTTGTTCTGTCCCTGTGGTCCATAGATTTCAATGGAGTTCCCACCCAGCAGGTGTAGGTGTGTGTGAGTGTGGTGGTGGGTTTTTGTTTTTTGTTTTTTTGTGCTACTGTGCCCTCATTCATTTTGGCTATATCCCTTTTGTCAAGACTTGTGTTTGTGTGCGCGTGTGCATTCACTGGAGCTGGCAGGATGGACTGTGAGAGATATCTTGGCTTTGCAGTGTTGCTGTAGTTTTGTATAATGTAGATTAGAGAGGTGGGTGTATGCTTCAACATGGGGGCGCACTGAGACTCTGGCTCTTTACTGAACCACAACAAGTGCATGTTTGTGTGTGTGTGTGTGTGTGTGTGTGTGTGTGTGTGTGTGAGTGTGAGTGTGTGTGTGTGTGTGTGTGTGTGTGTGTGAGTGCATGCATGTTGGGTCAGAGAGAGGGAGGTGAAGCACAGTAGCAAAAAGTAGGAAGCAAATGACATGAGTTTGATTTTGCACCTTCTCCATGTCTCTCACTCTGACCTTCCATTTCTGTGTCTACTCCACTATTCAGTTGACAGTCTCTCTCTCTCTCTCTCTCTCTCTCTCTCTCCCCCCCTTGCAATCTGTCTCACTCTTTTAAATGAAAAGTGTACTTCTCTCCAGTCGTCCTTTCTGTTGCCTATAACGATGTGTGAAAACCCTCACTCTTTCTCTCTCCCTGTCTTATCTCTCAGTCTCTCACATCAATGTCTTCTCCACAGTCAAAAGTAAATTTCTCAAGTTTAACGATCCTATCTACAACCATTAACAGTGTGAGAGATCTCTCTCCCTTCCCCACTCCCACACTATCCCTGTCTTGTTATAGCCTTTCCTCTTTCACTCTCACTCTTGCACATTCTCTCTCTCTTTCTCCCTCTCTCCCTCTCTGTGCTGTCAGATGAAGCTTGGTACTGTATGAACCCTAGTCAAAGCGTGTGTAGCATGTGGGCTATTAATGGTATAGAGGACGTTCTCATAGAACCGAAGGGTTTTCTTTCCGTTTGTAACAATTATTGAACGATGAGGAGGGTCAGGGTTATGTTGATGCATGATGAGGTATCAAGCGGTTAGATAAAGGTATCGATCTTTTATTTCTGACCCCAGAACAGTCTGGTTTTGCCTCCAAGGCCCATTATCACTTTGCTGTATGTGTTAGTGTTTTGTGTATCTCTCACACAGTTGCACCTACTAGTCTGTTGCTTTTTTTTAAACACACTCTCTCTCTCTCTCTCTCTCTCTCTCTCTCTCTCCATCCATACAGACTAATATCCCCTTTCTTCAGAACGTGCTGAGTAATGACCAGTTCTTGTACGGGACAGTGGACACCCAGTTTATTGATGAGAACCCGGACCTCTTCAACCTCAAACCCGTCCAGAACCGAGCCCAGAAACTTCTGCATTATTTAGGTGTGGTATGGCACCTTGGAATGTTCAAGCCCAACGATCTTTTAATTCTATAGCTCTCCCTCTTGTAGAGCACTCACTGCACCTGAGTTGGCTTTGCCTTCCCCTTGTGTTCCCTTGTTGGGAAATGGTATATGAACCATGACTCTTACACAGAAGATGCACTTCTGCACTGCACTACAGTGTCTTTGATTCAGTAGCCTATATAGCTCCATTTTGTTCACAACAGTAGATTTTAGCTGGATAAGAATGTATTTACAGTCATGTGTCGCATAATGTCCGCTCGGGCAATGTCCGGCTCCATATACGTCCGTGGTCCATTAAGGTTAGAATACAGTTCAGAAATCCTGATTGGAGAACAGGACGTGTCAGATGTAACCGGACCTAGCAAACGCAACAGCTTCCCGCAGGCAACACTTATATCTCATGTCTCCTGTATACAAAGTGATTGCGCTCCAAGCGTTTAATGGTACAGTACATATGTAACCTATAATACATATGTCTTCATAGTCTTAATAAACACCTCTGTTACTGGCTTGTGTATGTACTGTACTTTCAATCGCTATTTCAATGTGGACTTTCCCTACTTACAAATAAAAAGTTTACCACATAACAGCGTATGCTTCGACTCGTAGGCAGCAGCATCCAGTCTCGTGCACGTCTCTTGAGTGTTGTAGTGTTATCTCTCTGTTTAAGCATACAGTATGGTGTTCGCACAATGTCTAAATCACATAGCATCCCATTTCACAGAACGTCTCAGCGACGTTAAGCAGCGCATGACTGTTCAGACATAGAAATGTGTATATTTAGTAAACATCTATTGTACGGTTCAGACGGTTAAGTGTTCGACAGAAACAATACAGGCTTACACACAAGACATTTCCTCACATAAGATTAATAAGGAGCAGGGGGGGAAAAAACCTGCATAATGTAAGTATTGTCTAACATACAGTGTATAACATTATCAGAATAGCATTCCATCTGTTCTCCAGATGTCACACTTTCCCTTTTTCTCCGTTAGCAATGTGATATTTTGAGTGCCTTTCTCTTTTTTTGTGTGTGTGTGTGTGTGTAATGTAAGTACACCTATTCCAGACTTTACATCTCAAAACAACCTTAAAAGGTTACAGATTTCACTAATTTCCTATCTGTGCTGTGTCGCCTGGAGGACTGGCAAGTGTCGTTGACCAGTTGAAAAGATGTGGAGCCAGAGAGAGAGAGAGGCAGAAAAAAAGGGATTTTTCTTTTACTTTAACTCACTTTTCTTTTACACAACTCAAAGAGCCTGCAGCCTTGGAGGTCTCTGTACATCCAGGCCAAAGTCCTGAGAGACTCTTTTTGAAAGGTTTGGATGATGAGCCACTCAGCTGTATACCCCTGGGGCGTCACTGTCCTTCTGGGACATGAATGTCTCCATCCCCAGCTCTGTCTCACTGGCGACTCTTTGACCGGTTTGACAATGGGCAGTTATCAGTGCTGTTAAAGCCCTCTCTCTCTCTAGAATAATGGCCATTCTGAAAGGTATTCGGAAGGATACTCTTTCATTTAGTTATAGATCCATTGTCCTGATCCAAATAGATGTTTTTAATTGTTCTGGTTTGACTGAACAAGCCGTGGTTACCATGGAAGCACTCACGGTAGTGCCAGGAACAGTCCACACCTTGCTGACTTGCATGGATGGTCCTCATTGCTTATGTATCGTGTGAGGGGCGGTTGACACGAAACAATTTGACTTTCTGTCTCCCTCAGGTCACGTGATGGTGAACGGCCCTACCACGCCCATTCCTGTGAAGGCGAAGCCTTCTTCCATCGATCCCGTCATCCCGCAAGTGCCTCTGGGTAAGGTGTCACTGTAGCTGGAGTGAGCAGCTCACCCTCACACCTACAGTGCAGCATAGTACACCATGGCTGCTCTATAGTGTGCTTTGAGAATGAGATTTGTGTGTGTGTGTGTCTGTGTGTGTGTGTTTATGTGTGTGAGAGAGTGTGAGAGAAAGAATGTATGTGAGTGTGGCTGCCTAAATGCCTGACCTTTTACATCAATAAACTGGGCTTTGACCACATTGTATATTTGTGCGTGTGTGTGCATGTGTGTGTTTCGGATTCCGATTCGGATTTTGGAGTCTCTGAGGACTGACTTGTGTTTTCAGCTGACAAGAATAATTTACACAAAGATTAATTAAGCAGTATAAATGACATAATCCATTCCCTCCATCCGTGATGTGTTTATTTGTCTAAGTGTCCGTGTGAACATCGCAATTTTCTGTAAATTCCCTGGAAGTGAAGCCTTGAGTATGAGGGTTTGACACGCCAAAATCCTGCCCAAATAAATATCACATATCATGTAGGGTCAAGGCACGCTGAAGGCAATTGGGCCTTTCATTCCACTGACAGCGAAAATGGAGACTGCTCAAGAAACCATTCATTCAAAACGTACGTGTCAAATCGCAGGGGCTCTGACGACAACCTGTCATGGAAAGCGTAAAGATTGAACATAAATGTGGAGTAGTATAATTATACAGCCAAAGTAGGAAAAACCATGGCAAAAACTAACACTGGAAGGATGGACTGTTGACATTTTCTTGCATCTCAAAAAAAAAAAAAAAAGATTTTTGAAATTGAGAGTTTTTCATAGGAGAAGAGCTGAAGTGGCTGTATGCATGTAGCTTAAATATTAAAAAAAGAAAAGTCTATTGAATTCCAAAAAAGTCACAGCTGACTCATAAAACATCCTAAAAATGTTGCAAAAGTTGAAATTTTTTTTTTAAAAAATGAGGAGGCTGGCTTGTACTGCGACAGAAACGCTTTCAGTTTTCCATTTATTTGTTCAGAATTAAATGATCACAGAGGCTTACAGCCAATCGGCACATCACTTTTGTTTCATTCACTGTTCAGTTTCTGGCAAAGCTAAAAAATGTTTCTCAGTCTCAGTATACTGAAGCACACCGTTTGCACAGATCAGTAACAGGGATGTTGGCCGATAGCAGAGAACTCTCTTCTCGTCTGTTTCATTTGGTAATTAC
The DNA here is from genome assembly GCF_902362185.1 of Chanos chanos. Taxonomy (NCBI): domain Eukaryota; kingdom Metazoa; phylum Chordata; class Actinopteri; order Gonorynchiformes; family Chanidae; genus Chanos; species Chanos chanos. The sequence goes on from NC_044502.1 coordinate 28,104,011, forward strand.
AATTAAACCGTTAACTCAGACAGTTAATTGATTAAGGGTTTTTCAGAGGTTAATGAGATAATGGTTAACCATCAACATCTCGACCTGATGTGCACGTGTGTATTATTGAGTGGCTGATTTGTGTACAGTTGTTTGGAGCTTAAGCGTGTATGTGTGTGCATGTGCACGTGCACGTGTGTGTGTGTGTGTGTGTGTGTGTGTGTGTTGAGGATGGGAGAGAAGTGCAAACCTGTGGGTTTTGTTGATTCCTTCTCTAATTAGAGTAACTGCGGTGACTATGTCTGTAATATTGATTAGCTTATCGTGTGTGTGTGTATTTACCACAGGCGACCCTCCGGCAGGCTTCAGAGAGGTCTTGCTAAGGGAGGGTCCGGAGGGCTTTGCGCGGGCGGCTCGGGCACACAAGGGCCTGCTCCTGATGGACACCACCTTCCGAGACGCCCATCAATCTCTACTGGCCACCCGCGTCCGCACCCACGACCTCAAACAGATCTCTCCGTTTGTCACCCACAACTTCAACAACCTCTTCAGCCTGGAGAACTGGGGCGGTGAGGAGTGTGTGTGTGTGTGTGTGTGTGTGTGTCTCTCTCTCTCTCTCTCTGACTTTGTAGAGTTTACAGCTGTCTATTTCTATGAAGTCAGATTCTGAGAGATTTTGCACGGTTTGGTAAGCTGCTGTTTGGATGATGATGCACATATCCCAATTCTTTAAAAAATAATGAAATTTCACAAAACGTCTCAGTAGATTAGTACTGGTTTTTCACTGTGATTTAAAGAATTTTAAAAAAAAAGAGATTGTAGCACTCCATGTTCTCGTTTTTCCTCTCTCAAAGTGCAATCTTCAGTTTATTATGGACTTGCATTCTTGCCATTCTTGTCCTTCCTGAAATTGTTGAAATGAAGGATTTTAACTTTAAGAGAAAATCAGTCCGTGGTCTCACTGTTAGGTTCCTGTTGTGATTCGGCCCAGAATAAATAAATAAAAGGGCTGGAATGGAGGGGTGGGTCTTTGAGAACCAGTTCTTCATGCTGGTCTGTGTTTTGACCTCGTAGAAGAAAGCTGAACTACAGAGAAAGACCATCACAGTTGAGATAAAAGTTCATTCTTACTGAAGTGATGGCGTACAACCCGCATCCTCAAATGTGAAGTGTTTCAAAAGGGCCTGCATGTTTTTGTGTCCCTGTAATACTCCCCACCCCCCCCCCCCCCCCCGCTTGCTCACAAACTCCTGTCATCTCGTTCTCTCTCTCTCTCTTTCTGTTCTGTTCTCTCTCTCTTCTCTGTGCCGGGAGCGTAGGTGCCACGTTCGATGTTGCCATGAGGTTTCTGTGTGAGTGCCCTTGGAAGAGGCTGCAGGAGCTGCGGGCGCTGATCCCGAACGTACCCTTCCAGATGCTTCTGAGGGGCGCCAACGCCGTGGGTTACACCAACTACCCCGACAACACCGTCCACAAGTCAGTGTCACATCAGCGCCCCTCCAGAAACCTGCCACTCGTTTACCAGTCAACAGACTCTCCTCAGTCCTCCCCTTTTATCAGCCCATACAGTGCCCCCCACTTCCACCCATTATCAGGCAGTACAGTGGAAATTCACACTGTCAGTCCTGTCTGACAGTTCATCCTTAACTCTGAAGCTACTGCTAAGAGTTTTTTTTTTTTTCTTTTTTAACTCGTTTGTTCACTCATCCATGTACTCCGTCTGTCTCTCACTCAATCACTAACTCCCTCACTCTCACAAATGTTCATTCGCGTGCTCACACACACACACTCTCTCTCTCTCTCTCTCTCTCCCTCATTTATTCAGACACCCAGCCACTCATTTCACTCATTCATTAACTCAGCAATTTGGGTTTTTTGTTCCATTTCCAACCATGTCGGTAAGAGAATCCATATTTCCTTCTATCCCTGTCTTTCTCACTCTCTCTTTCTCTCTCTCTCTCTCTCTGCCATCTCAGGTTCTGTGAAGTGGCTAAGGAGAACGGCATGGATATCTTCCGTGTCTTTGACTCACTCAACTATCTCCCTAACATGCTGTTGGGGATGGAGGCAGCGGGTGCAGCAGGTGGTGTGGTAGAAGCAGCCATCTCATACACAGGTGATGTGTCTGACCCCATGAGACAGAAATACTCCCTGGATTACTACCTGAAACTGGCTGACGAACTGGTCAGAGCTGGTACACATATATTATGCATAAAGGTACGGCTAAGGACATGACTACCCGCCCCCCCCCTCACACGCTTACATTCCTCCTCTTACTTAATGACTTTTTCATCAGTCCTGCTGTATCCTATTTGTCTCTGCCTTTGAACTTCTCTCAACATCTCCACCTGTCCATCTGTTTCTCTCTCTCTCTCTCTCTCTCTCTCACACACACCCCACCCCCCCACCACTCACTCTTTCACTCCAGGATATGGCCGGTCTGCTGAAGCCTGAGGCCAGCCGATTGCTGATTGGTGCATTGCGAGACCGTTTCCCTGAGACACCAATCCACGTCCACACCCACGACACCGCAGGCGCGGGCGTGGCCGCCATGCTGGCATGTGCAGAGGCCGGGGCAGACATCGTGGACGTCGCCGTGGATTCCATGGCAGGGATGACATCACAGCCCAGCATGGGCGCCATCGTGGCCTGCACCAAGGGAACCAAACATGACACCGGTAAGAACCGTCAATCAAAGGCTCGTCACCTACCACTGACCAATCAGAGCGGCTTTCTGACTGCCAGTGAATTGACACCAGTTATGGGCACCAGCACCAATGGAAAGAACCTCCTAAGTATATAACAATCATTTATCTGTATGTGAATTTAATCTGGTAATTCTGCTCATTTTTGGCACTCTGTGTAAGAGGGTTTGTTAAATTTGCATTTATAAACTTATCTTTGACACGTCTGCGCCGCACAGCTGAGTACAGGTAGTTTGGGAGAGTATCTATCTTTAGTCCTGCCACATGAAGAGGAAAAACAGACTTTTCTGAGCAGTTTAGATTTACCAAGTTTCACTCCTGAACTTTGGAGCTGTGACTCTAATCACTGCAATGTACGAGTGAGTGTTTTTTGACTACTTTAGCACACTCCTAACCACATCACTGTTTAAATTCTCCCTACTGAGTCCCCCTACTGCGTGCTGCGTTTTTATTACATTAGAGCACAGTTTCTGTTTAGGCACGCACACACACATACACACACACACCACACACACACACCACACACACACACCACACACACACACCACACACCACACACCACACACACACACACACAAACACACACACACACACACACACACAAACACAGTGTTTTGGATGCAAGGCAGACAGCGTGCAGTGTGCATGCTGGGAAATTCAGGTTTGAAATACTAGTGCTTATCCATTTGATTTCGCTTGGGGAACATCTAACAACAGTTAGGAACATCTAACAACAATTAGGAACATCTAACAACAATTACGGCTGGACACCCTTATACACGGACTTCAGCCTAAGACACACAGCCAGACTTGATTTTTTTTTGTTGTTGTTGTGGGGTGTTTTTTTAGCAATCACTTATGTTTAATTGCTCAGCTAAGACTGACAATGTTCCTTTGTTTGTTTGTTTTTTTGTTTTTTTTTATGCAAGAGCTTTCACACAATCTTTCTCTTTCTTTTCCTCTCCATCTCTTTAAAAATGTATTAGTGTGAGTAGACGGTGCCAGTAAAGGTCAAACTCCCCTAGTGAGAAAACAGACAGTAAGAAAACTAGACTTTTAATGAAAGGACTGAACCGAAAAGAACAAATGATACTGAGAGAGAAAGAGAGGGAGAGGCAGAGAGAGCAAGGGGTGGTAGGGGAGTGGAGGGGGGAGCAGAGAAAGGTCTGTGCACGAGGCCTCGCATTTCAGAAGTTCATACGTGACCCCGGCTAACCCTGCAGTAATTGCGGCATTACGGCGGGCGCTGATGCTTAACCTCAGCTGATGAGAGCTGTGCCCCACCTCTCTGCCCGCCCGTGCCCGCCACAGTGTGTCCGTAAGACTCTGCCGCTGTTGCCAGGGGAACAGTACCAAAAAAAAGCCAAATCCCACAGCTCTGTATGGAAGAGTCCTGTCTCCAGGTCACTCTGTATGGAAGAGTCCTGTCTCCAGGTCGCTCTGTGTGGAAGAGTCCTGTCTCCAGGTCGCTCAGTGTGGAAGAGTCCTGTCTCCAGGTTGCTCTGTGTGGAAGAGTCCTGTCTCCAGGTCACTCTGTGTGGAAGAGTCTTGTCTCCAGGTCGCTCAGTGTGGAAGAGTCCTGTCTCCCTGTCTCCAGGTCATTCTGTGTGGAAGAGTCCTGTCTCCAGGTCACTCTGTGTGGAAGAGTCCTGTCTCCAGGTCACTCTGTGTGGAAGAGTCTTGTCTCTAGGTCATTCTGTGTGGAAGAGTCCTGTCTCCAGGTCACTCTGTGTGGAAGAGTCCTGTCTCCAGGTCATTCTGTGTGGAAGAGTCCTGTCTCCAGGTCGCTCTGTGTGGAAGAGTCCTGTCTCCAGGTCGCTCTGTGTGGAAGAGTCCTGTCTCCAGGTCGCTCTGTGTGGAAGAGTCCTGTCTCCAGGTCGCTCTTCAGCCTCCGTGTCTGGCTCGGCACGATCTGCAAAGACGACACATCCAACCGTCTGAGATCTCGTTCACGTGACACAGCGGCCATGTCACCAAGGCATGTGAATGAATGAAGTACTAACAATGTATTGGGAAAGAAAAATAGAACAGTTGAGCCCCAGTTGAGATTATGTTTAGATGTAGTAATGAAACGTCAGCGTCCCTTAGCTCCTCGAAATATCTGCTGATTTATCGGGGATCTGTCTGTGTGTGTGTGTGTGTACGTGTATAAAATATGCCCCCCCTCCCCCAATCATCATCTCATCTGCCTATCTCTTTGAAAATTGAACGCGTCTCTCTCGCTCTCGTTCTCTATCTGTGTTTGTACCTTCTCACCATGGCAGAGTGTGGGCGTGTGAGACTGGAGCAGGGAAGCATATCAGAGTACTCATGCAATGTGAAGGCGTTCAGCGCTTTGCTTGATTCAGTTTGTTTATCTGTGAAAGATCCCTTCCTGTACACCCCCTTCTCTCTCTCTCTCTGTCTCTCTCTCTCTCTCTCAGTCGTAACCAGGTAGTTAAAATGTCTTGAAAAAGACAACTTGCTGTTTAGTTCAGTTCAATTCTGTTTTATCTGTATGGCGTTGACCTGGGACCAACAATCCTGTAAAATTGCAATTCTTATCGTCATCGGGTCTACAAGGCTCTATGTGCGCGTGTATGTGCGCGTGTATGTGCATGTGTATGTGCGTGTGTGTGTGCATGCGTGTGTGTGTGTATGTGTGCATGCGTGTGTGTGTGTGTGTATGTGTGTGTGTGTATATATATATATATATATATATATATATATATATATATATATGGGCCCTGAGAGGATCTTTGTACTGGCACTGACAGGATGGAAGTCTTCATTAAAAAGTCCGAGACTTACAGAAAAGACTGAGGCAGTGGGACTGAGCTCTGTCACAGCTGTGTGTTTCCTGTCCTATGGTACAGCTCTGACCGTTTCACCCATTCCCATGTTCCTCCTATATGTGCTCCTTATCATTTTGTTCATTAATGGAACAATAACAAAACAGTTTTGTTAGTTTAAACACTACACCCTCACCTCCCACCTCGGTGTGTAAAACAGAGAGACACCTTTGGTTGTCACCAGGCAGGCAAATGCGGGTTAAGTGTAGTTAGTGTGGTGATCCGTGATTGATTAGGCACAAGGTCTTGATGTAGCCCTGTTCATCTAGGCTGAAAGTGATCACCATCCATTCTTTAGCTCTCTGCTCACCTTTGGTATCGGCTGAAACTATAATTATTCAGCTTTGGGACTTGAAAATGTTAACAGTTGAAATCTGAATTTCTGTGTCATGTATTTTAGCTATAATCAATTGAGTTTTCATTGTCTCCCTCCCCTCCTCCTGAAACTCTTACTTTGACTCTTTTGCTTTCTCTCCCTTCCATCAATCTTTCTCTCTCCCTCTCTGTCTAATCACTTCCTTCCTTTTTACTCTCTGTCACCCTGTCTCACTCTCTCCCTTCCTCCACGCCCCTCTCCCCCTCAGGTATTTCTCTGGAGAAGGTCTTTGACTATAGCGAATACTGGGAGGTGACCAGGGGCCTGTACGCTCCGTTCGACTGCACGGCCACCATGAAGTCCGGCAACGCTGATGTCTACGAGAACGAGATCCCCGGCGGCCAGTACACCAACCTTCACTTCCAGGCTCACAGCATGGGACTGGGCAACAAGTTTAAAGAGGTGAAGAAAGCCTACACAGAGGCCAACAAACTGCTCGGAGACCTCATCAAGGTAAACAGGAGAAACCTCAGTCTGTCTGAGCAGTTATACGTTTTCTCTCTCTCTTGTTTTTGTTTTTATTTTATATTAGTTTGGCAGTAGTGCATAGTGTTCTGGGTTCTGATTGGATGCTAGCAGAAATTCTCTTGGACAAGGTTTAGGGTATTTTAGACAGTACATTTTGCATTGTTATAGATGTATAAGAGATTGGAAAGCTGTCCAGAAGTTTAACAGTCCTCAGGGAGCACACAGGCAACATTAAGGCATGTGCTCTGTGGCTGTTACAGCAGAAGAGTTTGTATTAGGATAATCAAAGACTCGATGATTCGCTGACTCGTCATGTCATGCCGGTCATAAACAAATAGATGAAATACTGGGAGATTACCCAGGCTTACTGTAAACAAAGGAATTATGTTGACAGCTTTGACTTAAGGTGTGTGTGTGTGTGTGTGTGTGTGTGTGTGTGTGTGTGTGTGTGTGTGTGTGTTAGAGAGAGAGAGAGAGAGAGAGGGGGAGAGTGAGCAAAAACCCTACCTCTGTATAAATTCTCTGTGGGGGTTTTTTGTGAGGAGAGTTTAACTGATCTCTCTGCAGCCTCTCTGTGTAGGACTGTAAAAATTTGACTTGAATATTCAGCCCAAATGGCATCTACTGCAGAGGTGATGTGTCAGTTAACAGTCATATGGTATCATTTTGCGAAAAAAAAAGATATTTGTAATGTCGTGATATTCCATGTGACAAACATATGCTGTTGGTATATCACGTTATTCTTTCACACACTTAGCTTTTTGATATCCTTTCCTATACACTGTGTTTTCTCTGTGTTTTAATGGAGTTACACTGGTGTTTCATTAGCACTAAGATGCAGAAATTCACATTAGCTGCTTGCTAGATCACAAGTGCTATGAACCCAAGAATCCCCCCCCGAGTTACAATTAAATTACTCTCTCTCACAAACTCTCTTCTTCTCACTTACTCTCACTCTTCCATATCAGCTCTGTCAAGTACATCTGTTTGCACTTCCTTTACTGCACTTGATCTCCATATAAAGTAAAACTAACTTGGCAGGAGAAAGAAAAGAAAAAGAAAGAAATGGAGGCAGGACAATCCCGTCCCCTTCACCCCATGGCCCTGAAACACTGGGAGCTGGTCCTAACTGGGAGCTTTCACCAGGGCTTGTCTGTGTTCCTCGCCTTGCTGTCTGAAGGGTTTTTTTTTTTTTTGTTTGGGGTACAAAAAACAAAACCAATCAGTGGTATCTGCCAGTGTTTGGTCGTGCCTTGCTGGCTTTCATTTCCTTTGACTTAATTAAATGATCAGAGATAGTTGGCTTTCTGATTTTTGTTTGTTTGTTTGTTTGTTTGATTTCCCTTTGTTCTTCTCCCTCCTGAAGATTGTCAGTGGTAGGGGTGAGAGGAAGGAAGAGAGGGAGGCTAAACAGTTGATACTCTGCTGTTCTTTTGTTTCTCCATCCATCTTTCTCATTCTCTCTAATCTGTTCTTTCCCCTTTTCTGGCCTTAGGACTGTGATTATAATGTACTGTAGAAACACAGTGTTGCTTTCGTACACCCAGATCTCAAAACTCCATGCCAGCCTTCACAGAGTGTCTTGATGGTATAAAGTTAGAAAAGCGCTCTTGAAGGAACTGAGTATCTTTACCATCTTACCTCTCTCTCTCTCTCTCTCTCTCTCTCTCTGATGTTCAGGTGACCCCTTCGTCAAAGATTGTGGGTGACCTGGCTCAGTTCATGGTGCAGAACTCGTTGACGCGGGCGGAGGTGGAGGAGCGAGCAGATGAGCTCTCCTTCCCTCTCTCCGTGGTGGAGTTCCTGCAGGGTCACATCGGAATTCCCCACGGAGGATTCCCCGAGCCCTTCAGGTCCAAGGTACTGCCTGACTGACTGCTGAGCCACTCAACACATAGCAGTTATATTAATTAACAAAGCAAAACCACAGTGTGGAGCTCTTCTATCAGCTCTGCTGCTTAGATAGTCATTTCTGGATTAAAAAAAAAAATTGTAGCTTTTAGAGCCTCTGGCTCTAAGATGGAGACTTCATAGTTGTGGAATGACCAAGAAAAATGTTTTAAATCAAAATCCAAATGATTGTCTTAATATGATGTCATTTTTTTGTGTTTTGGTATATGCCTAAATTTGTTTTAATACAGTGATTTTTATTCTATTTGGTGTTATAAAAATACTAAACTAATGTTTAGTATTTTTTTTGCTGTTTTATTTTGTCATTTCTTGACCCCTTATTTGTCACAGACAAACGGAAAAATCATATTGTTCCATTTGTCATATAAGGCATAGTTACCCAGCAGCCTTCCTCTTTGTAATTTCTGTCTTGCATCGCCGATTTGGGAAATCTTTTAGCGGAACATTTCAAAAATAAATAGTCCATCTGCATAATGTTATACTGTGAAGATCACAGACATTACCTAGAACTGTCACAGCTGTCTTTCCATTTGTTCTTTTTCTCCCTTAAATATTTTATTTCTGCTCATAAGTGGACATGCATTCACTTCTGTCAGAACGCTCAAGAGAACCATTCACGAATGCAAAAATAAAATATCAAACCACGGAGGCTTGAGTGCGAATTTTTCTGGTCTGCGGTTTTTGAAAGACACTTGAGAAAAGTTCTGGAGAATCTCATTGTTGATTAGGACGAACTGCCAACCTCGGGGGAAACGGAGAATAAAACATTCTGTAAACCCACATCGCTTTTTTAACTGAACTTGTCTACCTCTGCCTGATTGATGACCTTACTTTTGACCCCCTCCAGGTGTTGAAATCTCTCCCGCGGGTGGAAGGGCGTCCCGGAGCCTCCCTACCTCCCATGGATTTCCAAGCCTTGGAGAAGCAGTTACGTGAGGCGCACGGAGACGACATCACCCCGGAGGACGTCATGTCGGCAGCCATGTACCCCAAGGTTTTCCAGGAGTTCAAGGAGTTCTCCAGAAACTTTGGGCCCGTAGACTGCCTTAACACTCGCCTTTTCCTCGACGGACCCAAAATCGCAGAGGAGTTTGAGGTGATGCTTTAATCTCGATTTCAACTTTTTTCATTTGTCAACAGGCACATTAAAAGTTTTTTTTTTTTCACGTTGTCTTTGACCTTTACTGATACTTTTTCATTGTTCTGACCCTTTTTTAATGGCTTTTCTCCCCTCCCTGACCTTTTGTTATGGTCCGACTCCCCTCTCGTTCCTCTTGTGTTTTGATTCTTGTTCTCAGGTGGAGCTGGAGCGAGGGAAGACTCTCCACATTAAAGCGCTGGCTCTGGGAGACCTGAACAAGGCAGGTCAGAGAGAGGTCTTCTTCGAGCTCAACGGACAGCTGAGATCTGTGTTGGTCCGGGATACGGTGGCCATGAAGGTACATACAGAGCAAAGCTGAGAAGATTAATTTAAAAACACTGTCTGTTTATGAACACTGAGGTGTCTGGAGGCTCCTCCAGAAAACCAGGACTTTTGCATTTGTTCATTTTGCAGACGCTTTTATGTAAAGCAACTTCCAAGACAGGCAGAACACAAACCAAACATATAGCCAGAAGGAGCCAGCTGTGCTGCTGCGAAGTTCAGTATTAGACCAGATACAAATGCAAAAATGTTGAAGGGAAAACAAGAGTGGACTACAAGTGGGTCAAAAGCCCACATAATGTAAATGATCAACAAGTATCCGGCGGCAAGTATCACAAAGGGAGTACTCAGTAAGGTACCAGTCACAGAGGGAAGGAAATCTACAATTTTCCGGTGCTGTAATTCTTCTCGTCTCTTTCTGCTTGCCCTCTACAGGAGATGCACTTCCACCCGAAGGCGCTGAAGGACGTGCGGGGGCAGATAGGGGCACCCATGCCCGGTAAAGTGGTGGAGGTCAAGGTGAAGAAGGGCCAGCAGGTGGAGAAGGGCCAGCCACTGTGCGTGCTAAGCGCCATGAAGATGGAGACGGTAGTCAACTCTCCGCTGTCCGGCACGGTGGCTAAAGTTTACGTCACCGCCGATAGCAACCTGGAAGGAGACGATCTCATCTTGGAAATCAATGAGTAGAGGAGTGGAACCACCCAGGGACCATCTGGTACCCAGTGGGAGGGGGGGGGTGAAGGACCGTGACAATCATTTGACATCAGCAGCAGTTGCTGTGGCGCGTTAGCTAACCATCATCCACACGCGTATCACACCATTTGAAAAGGGAGGTGGAAAGAAAAATTTATTTCTGGAGGAAAATATCTTCAGTGACATGAAAATAGTTACTGACCAATAAATCTAGAATGTCACTGTGTGTGTGTGTGCACGTGTGTGTGTGAGCGCGTGTGTATGTGTGTGTGTGCCTGCCCACCCCCAGTGTGGGAGACTTTCCCATTCTGTGTCATTACGAGTTGTGGTGATGTTTGTCACACTGAAAGATCACCATGCTGCTTAATCATCCACGATGACAAATCTCATGTCTGGGTCTATGTGTGTATTAATGCAAAAGTTAATATCAGTCTTAACCTAAGAATATGAAACTACCCATAAACATTCAGCAATAAATGAATAATGATAGCACTTAATATGTGAGATTTAAAATGTTTTCATATAGCTAATGTAGACTAATCATTTTTAGTGTCATATCTTCACCTTTGGCCTCAATAGCTTTGGCACGCAATGAAGTTTTTTTTTTTTCCCCTCAAATCTCAAATAAAATGTATTAGCACTTTAGAGCTATGTAATTATAGCAATCTTAACGCAGAATTACTGACTTGATGAAAATGTATGTTTCTTTCTTCTTCTTCTTCTTCTTTTTTTTTTTTTATTAAATTCAAGTCCTTTTTCTTTGTATTTTTCTGGCGAAAAAGGCAGAGTTTTGGAGTAGTGTGGGTTAGGTACATGGTAGAACTGTCAGCGATGTGATTGGTTGCTTTTAGTGGTGGGGGAAAGATGATAACTGAACTTGTTTCTCAACTAGTGACATACATTCACCCAGTAGTGTTAGCATAAGCGTTAGGTTGTGAATGAAATTCCCATTTAACATATCAGTTCCCGAAATTCCCTCAGTATACAGTATCCAATCACATTCCACCCAGGAGGCATTGAACATCAAAGAGAGAGTATAAAGAGAAGATATCCATAATCATGGGAGTTGTGAACACTAATTCGCCATAACATTGTCTTCTTTTATTATGGGACGGAAAAGTGTGGGGGAGAAGAAATACAAATAAAGAGAACGTAAGGGATTGGTTGCTGTTGTGTCATGCTGAAATGAAGTCCAGCTCCGGGGAAATGAATGCCTTTGCTCAAAAGAGCATCTGAAACGTTGCTTTATGAAGGATGATTATGCCACAATGAGCACTGCTTAAAAAGGAAGTGTGGGGAGCTTATGTAATATGACATAGATTGAGTTACTCATGTTAACAAGAAAGGGATACATTAAAGACTGTCACAAAACTTATCAATACTCATCGATCATATCTCCACTAATGGAAATGGTAAAACACTGCACAAGGCTTTTAAGCACGGAGCTTATTGATTGGCTGTCATCTAATTTATCCCTCAACCAGTTCCAATCGTAACTTACATATGTGTACGCTGCTACTGAGGGAGTTATGAGTGCATCAGCGGGGTGTGAATTGAACTGAGTGAGTCAAGCAAGGACAGGGCGTTCATTGGACCAGTGGCGTTTTGAAACGACCAACGGTTGATGGTTTCTGAGGGATGACAAAGAGAAGAGTAATGAGTGAATAGGAGTTATTCATGCATCAGGAAACATTAACGAGCGCTGCGGCCTGTAAAAGGGAGAAGTGAGTTGTGTCCGTTATAGTTTGGCACATGCTCCTCACTGCTCTTAAAGATCAGAGGAAGGGAGAGGGGAGGGCCATTCTGCTTTGGCATTCACCAGTGACTTTTCAAATCAATGTTCCTCACTTCCAGTCTGTCGCATTTTGCACACTCCTTTTTTTCTTCCCAACAGTTTCTCGCTTTTATCCGCTCTCCCACACTCTCTCTTTTTTTTCCTTTCCTTTCCCCACTCTCTCTCTCTCTCCCTCTCTCTCTCTCCCACTCCATCTTCCTGCTGTTCTTGCTACCCTGCAGATTCTACAGCTTACACAGTATTGTTACAAAGCCGTGTTATCTCGCCTCTGGGCCATGGAGCTTCTATTCATTTGAGAGATTGAACCGCACCTTTAGGTACACTGATGCAATATTTTCAGTCAAAATTGTCTACTTGCACTCTTTAATGCTTTTGGTGACGCAGACTGAAATATTCATGATCCTTCGTTGAAGGCGAGTGTGTCTGCGGGGCTGTTTGGGGGGTTTCCTCTCCAGCACCGTTGCCTGACTCAGTTGCTGCATTTGAATAAAGTTCGGATCAATAACAGATCCACAAACTTCGCTGTTATGAAGAGCCTTCAAAAGTTCAAAATCTGGTTGGTGTTCTTCCAAACCGTCTTTGTGTTCTGTCTTCTCTCTCTCTCTCTCTCCCCCCCTCATGTTATCCAACATTAGTGTGAAGGAGAGGTCTACTTCCCAGAGTTGCTGCCACATTATTTTAGTCTTTATTAGTTCTGAGAATGACGGGCATTATGCGCAGTTTCGTTCTCAGCACACTCTTCTAAGAACCAATAAGACATCTGTCTTATCCAGTCATGCTCCTCATGCCATGTGACATTTGGTTGGTTTTTTTAAAGCATTTCAAGATCAGTGTATTTTTGTTTGTTTGTTTGTTTTAAAGGAAAATCAAAACCCTCTTCCATTCCTCAGAATTGTGCAGCCTCCGTATATTAAAAATAAAAATGTTAATAGCCGGTTTTCATGGTTGCTGTTTATAGAATGTCATTTTTTAGGAGCTGCAGTAGTTTCATCTTAGCTTTAAATATCACATGCACAGTTGCATTCACAAAGCCAATATCACATCCACACACACAGTCAAACTGCATGTCAGTATACTGTATTTCACTTTCCATGTGTGGCCAGTCATTTAACAGAATGATGCATGCAAGACAATAACCCTGTCAAACAAGACGAATCTAATCCTAGCTAGAGGCAAACTAAAAGCTAGGTATGGGTCATCTTTAGAGGTCAACTTGCAGCCTTACTTATGATGCAGATGCTTTGTTTCCATTCTCACTGACAGCAGAAGGTCCAATTAGCCCCGTCAACAAAGACAAATTAATGTCATCTGAAAAAAAACAAAACAAATGTCATTCTGCGGGCACTGGTAACCAAAAGCCCTGTCAACAGATAAAGACAGGGCTCTGTTTTTCTTGCTTTTATCCGGGCGAGTTGGAGAGTATTTTGAAAAGCAGATTCGCATTTGTGAAGGATGATGCCACAACCCTGTTTTTCACTGTCTTACCCTCAAAGTTATGAGAGTATGAGACAGCAAGTTTTTCCAGAAGGTTCATGACACAAGAACTGCAAGTAGTTGAAGAACAAAAAGTTTTAGAATTTAAGCTTTTGCTGTTTTGAAAGATTCTGTCATAGGGATGAACCCACAACCTTTGTCTACGTATCTGGCACCATAGTGCTTAGTTAAAATGTGTTTAAGTAATAATACCATATTTAATAACTTTCTGAGTGGATTCTTGCCATGACACACAATCCACCAGTGGCACTGATGATATTCTCTCCTTTAAAAAAAAAAGAAAAATCCAGCCATCAGCACTCAGACTGGTCTCCCCCGCCAGGGAAAAAGAAATGTGAACAATTAGAAGTGTCAGCAATAACAAGCATCAGCAATAAGAAAATGTAATGTGTAATGCCATTCATTTTATTATGTGTTTTAGTTTCGTATCACTCAGACGGTTATCCCTGTATTTTACAAGGACACGCCTGGACTGTTCCAGCAAAATGTAAGGAAAGCATTCTTTACAAAACCTCTACAGACAACTGTTGTCTCTTTTCAGGACAAGTTTACCACAAGTGAAACCTTCGGTTCACAATGAATTCAGACTGCAACTTAGTACAACCTAACTCAGCCTTTATGAAATGGAATCTTTAATCAAGCTACATTTGACCAATTGATCATGAAATAATCATGATTAATGTGACATTTTCACAGTTAACAGTTTTTTAGTCAATGGACACCCTATGAAAAATTCAGATAATACATTATTTTAATAAAATATGGTAATTCACCAGAATATAATAATAATCATCATCATCATCATCATCATCATCATATTTTAATTATATTAAATTATTAACCATGAGATTAATTGTATTAAATTATTATACTTTTGATCTAGTTCATTCAGTCTCTCTCTGGCCTCTCAGGCACTGGTAAAGTGATGTGTTAATCTGGCTTTGGTCCTGATTCATAAAGGTTTGTGTCTTCCTGGCTCTCCCTCTCACTCTCTATCCCTCCAGTCTGCTCTTAAGGGATCACTCTGCTCTGAAGTGAGTCAAAACTGAGAAATGACGGGAGAGAGCTTGGTCTGTTCCTATCTTTTTTCTCTTTTTTTTTTCAATGCAGAAATGTCAAAAATGATAACCATACGGGCTCTGTAGTGCTATCTGTAAAATGCCTTAGTGTCACAGTAGTCACAACGTGGTATGTTGTTAGCCCAACTGGTGTCATGTTTACACACATTCACCAATCAAAACTGAAATGGAGACAGGGAGCACAGGCCATTTCTCTTTCTCGCCTGCAGGGAGGCTGCTGGCTGCAGAGCTAACTCACCTAGCAGTGGCTAGAAGGAAGTGCCTACGAGGAAAGAAACCAGCTTTCCAAGGCCATGGCATTGTTTCTAATCGGGCTCTCCACTAAGTGCCTGTACTACCATCCGGCCTCAGTTCTGAGTGATCATGCATACAAACGTACACCCTGTTACTAGGCAATCACCTGTTTGACTGGAGGTACAATGAAGTTTGTTCGATCAGTGTATCTGAGAGACTTGTTATTAGAGAGAGGGAGAGAGAGAGAAAAGGAAAGGGAGGGGGTGCTCCAAGCTGGACTCCCAGATTTTGAGCATAACAGGATCCAGTGATGTTTACAGCAGGAGGCAGAGTCAAATTGCTTTCACCAAATAGGGCCAGTGTTTTTTAGCTGATCGCTTTTCTTTTTTTTTCCCCATGCGGTGTGAATATGCACGCATTTGCCTTATTCCGTTCTGACTGCAACCTCTCTTTATCCACTCTCTTGTCGCCAACCTTCATGAAAGGACGACTCTCAGCATGATGAGAGTAACTAAAGGTTGTCGTAATGGAAAAGGTCAAAGTGTTCTCTCTAGAGAGAGAGAAAAAAATTACAATACAAGTACTACAAAGGCTATATTTAATCTAGTGGGGTGCCATGCCTAACTCCCTTGCTTTTTTAGAAGCAAAGCAGATAGCTGTGTACAAAAACGCGCACAGTCCTTTAAAGCATTTGTATTCAATTTTCATTTCAAACCCAACTGCATCTCTTTCTCTCGTAATCTGTGCCAGTCCCTTTGGCTAAGGTTTTGTCACACACCCACTTCCATATCACAGGCCACTACCTCCACAGTTAAGTGTGGGAATACTAGCCACTTCATCGTTCAGTCATTAATCTCAAGACCTGAGTGAGCCCTACAGGGGCCCGTTCTTTATCAGACCCCTGCCTTGTATTCAAGTGTTTGACGCAGGGCCAGATATTATGGCCCGACGCATTGTTACTATAAAGACAATCCATTACTTATTATGACTGAGGCTGACGCCAAGGTTTGAATGTAAGAGGATGAGAACTTAGTCGTCGCATATGATATAACAACGCTCCCCACCCCCCACCCCCCACCCCCTCCCAGGGAAATGAAAAGTGTTGACTCTGAAATTTCTAACAGTCTGCTCTCAAACTGGACTATATTAATGGGCAATCTTTCTATACAGGTTACACCCACCACCCCCACACGAGAGAGCTCCATCTTCTGATGGACTCTGCATATGCCTTTCAAAAAGCACCGTCGCATGAGAGGGCAGACGCAAATATTTACAAAAGTGATTTGCGTTTTGTTTCTTATGCTTATTGCCTCAAGGCGCAACATGTAATTTCGTTTACGGATGTGTGGTTTTCCATACCAATAATTCCTGGAGTGCGAGAATGCCGTGAACACACATCTGTTGAATGCTCTAAATAAGAGATACTAGGCCCTAACTGATTATTAATTACAAATTAGATTACATAACATGGTTTTCTCTGGGAACTCTTAGATCTTTGCGCTAGAACACAGACAATTGAATTAGAGAGGACAGAATCACACAGTCAAGAAGTAAGTGAAAGAGACAGAGAGAGAGAGAGAGAGAATATTAAGGAGTTAAACAAGCCCTGGGAATGATGAGAAAGAAGAAGAGAATCGAAGGAGGTCATTTATCTTTGGTCACCCTGGGCAACAGAACCCTTTTTGTTGGAGCACTGCACTCACAGCTCAAACAAAGAAAAAAAAAGGGGGGGGTGCTAGCACACGGGGCACATGAGTCACAGGCTTTAAATGAGAAACCTTGTCGGGAGAGAATGAAATAATTATTACAGTAACATTCTTGCTCCAGACAGAAGACTGAAGTGCTGTCTCTCAGACAAACTGTTAGTAATGAGCAATTGTAAATCGTGTGAGGGAATTCACACACTGTGGCTTTAGTGGTTCCTCATTAGGGTATCTGTGACACATTAGAAGGATGTACAAGAAGGAGAAATTAATACTTTTACATATGTGTGCATGTAAATTCAATAGTTGGTTTGCATTTTGATGAGATTCTTTTTTGTGCATGATGAATAATATAATTTTCCCCTTGAAATTATAATACTTGTCATAACCTGCCAAACAGAACTACAGGCAACTGCCAAAACAAAGGGACCAGCAATGTAAATTGTATATAAAGGATGTTTGACCACCATAGTAACATCACAGCAGTTATAGTGCACCTCAGTGTAGATTCTTGAAGTTTCTACAGCTGTAATTGATGGCTGTGAAACCACTAACCTGATGATAGTATCACTTTCTGTGGTATTCTCAATGGACAGCTCTTGAGGACACTGCCTGCTCATGCCATACATTGATAAATGTAGTGGCTCTGACCACAGTTGACTCTAGCTTATATCGTTTTTACCTCAGGTTTCCATGTCAGTGTTACCTTAGTCACCACCTCTCCTCAAAATAGCAGTTGCTACTGGAGCAAGCTTCATTTCTGAGGGTACTCTTAAATGAGAACCAACAATCACCACACTCTCAAAGTCAATGAGATTTCTTCCCCCTAGCCATAGTTGCCCAAATATTAGACTGACTGGAGCTGCTTGGTATTTTTAATACAATACACTAAGCATGCAGGATCTTTAGTTCCTTACATAGAAACCCATCCTGTGTAGCGGCAGGTGTTTCTGTTATTTTGGCAGTTGCCATGGCATTGCTGAAGTAACAGATTCCTATAATTTGAGGTAATAACGCCTCCTGCTGGACAGAAATCCTACAACAACCTGTGTGGCATATGCTCTTTTCCGTTCTCTGGGGCGGGGGACGACGACAAACAAGTAAACGTATTACAAGCTGCTCAGAATTGGGGGGGGGGGGGGGGGTTGTTTGTTTTTGGGGGGGGTTTGTGAGGTTTTTTTTTTTTTGGTCAGATCAAAAATACGATAAACCTGGCATCAAGATCTTAAAATGAGACATCTTTGGTTTCTGTAAATTCTGAAATTTAATACAAGGCACTGGCATCGTGCCCTCTTGCGGCACCTTTGATATTTAGTGATATTTTGATATATAACATATATTTTGAATTTTGAGGTCAGATTTTTGTAGTTTGGTAATGAAATTTTAACATCTAGCAAAGTGTAATCAAAAAGGATGTCAGGCTTTTGAAATATGTTGTTGTTATTTTAAAATGCGATATAAGGTGCTCGGTTGCTTTGCGGAAAGTAGGCCTACATAGCCTGCTTAAAAATAGACTCTGCTGAAACAACACAATTGTTGTGTTACAGCACTGGTACGAACACATCTACCTGAGATTTGGAAGGGGCTAACCGCGTTCAGCAACTGCTAGCGTCGATGGAGTGGGCACACAGTGGGGGAGAGGGCTAAAATGATCATTTGTATAATGTAAAGTTTTAAAATGTAATGATCAAGATTTAGATTAAGCTATCAGTATATCATCCTTGTAATGAGACAGTGTAAAAGAACATCGAAGTCAAGATTTCAAAGCAAAGGTTTCAAAAGCTTAGAAATCCAGCGTAATGTAGTTTGATATCGTAATTACATAAGAAAATAAATGATAAAAAGGTAGCAGATTTAAGCAAGACAAATACAGTCTGCTCTAAAGTGTATAGCCTATATAAACAGATATCGCAGTTATAAGCATGTGGATGCTCTACAAATAATGTAAATTCGGAGGATTCTTCCTTTAGCGTGACGCGTTAGCAGACCCCAAACCAAACCCAGCGTCTCAAACCACTGAATTAGAATAGAGTATTATTGTATCAGATAGTTAGTACGAAACCTCTGCGGTGAGCTGCCCAGCGCTTGCTATTCCTCCCAGAATGTGGACCAATCATGAAACGACTAGTGGAGCTCGGACCACACTTCCCAGCAGTCCAATACTTCCTCTATCGAGTTCAGCTTTCATCCTAAGTACAGGGCGGCAGATCTCATTCAGCTCGAAGGTATAAATCAAACGACATGAATTAAAATGATATTTTGCTATTTTCAGTTTACTCTTAAATTGTGTTGAATGGTACTTTAGTTCCAAACTGCTTGAAATAACCATGCGGATGCAAATATTACTTCAGATTTTAGCTAGCATGGTTGCTACCTGACTTGCAAGAGCTAAGCTAGCAAGCAGGTAATGTAAGGTAACTGACTAGGCGGTTTTATAGGATTGAATACAACTGTAAAGACACTTATTATCGTGGCATCATCATAACTTTTTTGTTTATATTCTAATGAATACCAGTGAAATAGAGGGCAATGTTTTGCAATGAAGTGACGAGAATGTTGGAAGATCTTTATTACCCCGTTGTGTTCCTGTGCTATCCTCACTTTACTATTGACTGAAATTTAGAACTTAAATCTCTGATGATAACAGTCAGTTAACAGAACATGCCCTTTTGGCACCGTGCTTAGTTGATAAGCTAAATAACGGCTGACGTGTCAAGCTTACTGAAGTTAACAACTGTTCACTGGCATTTTGTATTTAATGAAAAACCAAACCATGTCCAGTTATTTACACTTGACTGTCACAGTGTCTGAGGCGTGATACCTTTTTGGAGTAGTTTTGTTACCGGGGACACAAGTTACAGTGAGTTTACACGACACAGTTCAAGTATAGCAGTGACAGTCTGCGCAGGTTCATGGACACAAAATGTTTTGTTGTGATTTCAGTGCCAGAACTGAGTTGCAGCATTTGACTGCAGTAACTGAATATATTAGACAGAGTTCTTTGCCGTTGTAGAGCTGTGTGTCCTCTTATCTCTTCTATCGTAGTCATGCGGCTCTGTTTGCTGTTTGCCGTGACATTGCTATGTCTCGCTCCGAATACTGTGCACGGAGCCGACAAGAAAAAGCTCCAGATCGGGATAAAGAAAAGAGTAGATAACTGTCCCATCAAATCCCGAAAGGGAGACGTACTCAACATGCACTACACCGTAAGTCTCCTGTCCTCTTTAAACATGCCAGCAGATCTTTAAGCCTGTACTTCACATCACAGCTCAGAAACTATTCGTACTGAAATACTATCATGATATTATTATATTATTCACTATGTATTATAGTTGGTCCTGTATTGCTATACTTACTTCAATTGTCCCAAAGGGACGGTTGGAGGATGGAACAGAATTTGACAGCAGCATACCCAGAAACCAGCCTTTCACCTTCACGCTTGGAACCGGACAGGTCATCAAGGGTTGGGATCAGGGGCTTCTAGGGTGAGGAAGGTTTTGATCCAGTTCTATTCATTGAACTGCTTCTTCTCATGTCACTCTCTGTGTGTGTCTCTCTCTCTCTCACACACACACACACACACACACCCACACATATAAGTACATGTCTTAGTTAAGTGCACATTAATGTTTCTGATTCATTGTTTGACAGGGTATCATGTTGTCTTTGAGACCTCTGTAAAAATTGTTGTGAAGGTGCATATGTTAAACCATTGGATGTGGAGAAGGTGTGTGTTGATGTTGGTTCTCATCTCTTTGACAGGATGTGTGAGGGGGAGAAGAGGAAGCTGGTCATACCATCAGAGCTTGGTGAGTTTAACTGTACTTAACTCAGGGCTTGGTGAGTTTAACTGGCCTTAACTCAGGGCTTGGTGAGTTTAACTGGACTTAACTCAGGGCTTGGTGAGTTTAACTGGACTTAACTCAGGGCTTGGTGAGTTTAACTGGACTTAAGTCAGGGCTTGGTGAGTTTAACTGGTCATACCCTCAGAGCTTGGTGAGTTTGACTGGCCTTAACTCAAGGCTTGGTGAGTTTAACCGGACTTAACTCAGGGCTTGGTGAGTTTAACTGGACTTAACTCAGAGCTTGGTGAGTTTGACTGGCCTTAACTCAAGGCTTGGTGAGTTTAACCGGACTTAACTCAGGGCTTGGTGAGTTTAACTGGACTTAACTCAGAGCTTGGTGAGTTTAACTGGCCTTAACTCAGGGCTTGGTGAGTTTAACTGGATTTAACTCCGAGCTGGAAACTGGCCTTGGTGAGTTTAACTGGACTTAAACTCCGAGCTGGAAACTGGTCTTGGTAAGTTTCACTGGACTTAACTCAGAGCCTGGTGAATTTAACTGGTCTTAACTAAGAGCTGGAAACTGGCCTTGGTGAGTTTAACTGGTCTTACTCAGAGTGGGAAATAATCACTTACTCAGTGTCCTGTGACTCTCTATGTTCTGGGTTTTTCCCCCCTTTTATTTTTAGCTGTAAATATGAAAATAAGTTTATGCTGGATCTGAATCCGCTTAAAACTGAAATGTCGAATGGTCAGTCTGAGAGGGTAGACAAAATAATGGAAGCACTAAACAACACACAGCTATTTCAACTAATGAACTGATTGTCATCTAATAAAAACTGTGGATACTCATTCCCTTCAGAAAATATTCAGTTGGACTTTAAACACCGCTTTTGAACTGTTGGGGCTGTGTGAGATTTTGAGCTGTGTCCTTTCAGATACTGGACCATAAACACTCGTTTTCCTCAATACAGTAACAGTTCAGTCATGTTTAAATTTTGAAATACCATGAAAGTGTTTAGCTCTTTAGGTCCTTGAATTAGTTTAGTGGTGTGTCGAGGTTGTTACTGCCTCAGACTACAGGAATATTTTGAAAAAACATAGATGTAAAAAAGCGTCTTCCTTTTCTAACCTTTGTCCCCTATGTGTATATTTACGTCTTTGAATAAAAGTGCCAAGGCATTGAGCAAGACCTCAGGCTTGTATAATGATAATACAGATTTATATTCTGAAGAGGCACAAAGATGAAGTTGTCTGTCTGTACGCTGAACATAGCCAGAGATGCACTCTCTGACTGACCCAAATGTTACGTTTTGGTTCTGAGTCGGGATGTCAGCGTACCGAGTGTCGCGATGCTCGCCCATTACCAGGCCCGTCAAATGACTGCTAATATGGCACGTACTTCATGACGCATTCTCCAAAGCTGGCCAGTGTGGAGTGTGTACCCCAGTTTCTCTTAAGCAGTCAGTTGAGGGATACAAGGGGTCACCTGGAGGGTCAGGGCAGATATATTTCCAAAAATATGGAAATACTGAGTGTTCAACTGAGACTTCAAAAAATTCTTTAACGAATTTTTAATTCTGAAGTGTTTTTGGAATTGGCATTTGATGTGTGATTTTCTGCTTTTTGTTGTCTAATCATAGTGCAAACACATACACATTTGGCCATGAATATCCAATAATACAGCATTTTAATAAGTGTATGTTGTTACATGAATGCAGGACACAGCTTGCTATAGTTTTGGCCAGAAAATTTAGACATTTTGATAAAGCTCAAAAATCATTTTTATTCAGCATATCCTTCCATTGTTCTCTAAGTTTCTCATTTTCATTGTGCATCAATGCAGCTGTAATCCATTGTGAAAACCAAAATTTTATCTTAGGTGTCTGGTGAATTCTTACAGTGTAGCGACTGAGTTCTATTGAGTATTTTGTTCCTACAGCGCCACCTACAGGCAAAGGTGTGAGTGTTGCATGTGGCTTAAGAGGAACACATTGCTCACATGTCCCCCACTTTAATGAGGAAAGGATCAAACAATGGCAGTGTTCAGCTGGTTTTGGTAAAAAAGACAACGTTATTTGATCAGTGTTTGGAGGCCGTGTCATTTTGATAGTTGAGTCTGGGACCCCAATATAAACTTTTCTTTGCAAAAATAAATTTTACAAGAAATAGAAACTGGTGAGGGATGGGTTACGACAGAAAGTCAAACTCACTTTTATGTGAGAAACACTGTAATTAAGTGTTAGATTAAGTTAAAAGTAAGGACACAGAGTGAGCACAGAAGGATGCTTAGATCCCTAATAAACAACAGAAAGAACAAGAAGTTGGCTTTTCAAGCTAATTTATTGATACTGCATTTAAATATAAAGCACCTTTTTTTGCACAGTTAGGCCCAAAGTGACCACAGTAACTCTTATTAAAATGCTACTCCGCAGACTGTCACTCTGGGCCAAGAGACATGAATTATGCATCAGGATTATGATTTGCATCAGGATTATGATTTGCTTATGTTTGGGATGATAGGGTGATAGAGTGGGACTTAAGGTTATATCACTGATCATTCTCTTTATTTTATTTTTGCCAGGGTACGGAGACAGAGGGGCACCTCCGAAAATTCCAGGTAAAACAAATCATGCAGACAGCGATGCGCCAATATGAAATATTTATTTTGTGTATCAAAAGACCCCCGGTGGACATCACAACTTAAAGCTTCTGAAAAAAAAGTCTGACGTGGGTCTAGTGCTAAAATGAAACCGTTCTTGCCAGTTTAACAAAACGGTCTGAATGCGTTGTCATCCTGTTAAACTGTTATCCTGTTTGTCCACCAGGTGGCGCCACACTCATCTTTGAAGTGGAGCTACTGAGCATTGAGAGAAGATCTGATTTGTAGTGGTGAAAATGAACTGATTGTGGATGTAAACCAACGTGCTGTTCTGTCATCTAGTCCTGTCACATCGTCTGCATTCTGACCGTAATACAGTTTTGGTTGACATGAGCCGTACCTGCACAGGTAATTAACATGATCAGGTCTACAGCTGTTTTTTCTTTTTCTTTTTCTTGAATCTCAGAAGTGAAGAATTCCAAAAAAATTAAGCATTCTTATCAACATGATTCTTTTTTCATTGTTTTCGTACTTCTGCTCAAAAGACAGACGATGGTAGAGTTTTAAGACCGCAGGTGTCTTCTGCATCATAATTCTTTGTTTCTGTCAAGCTAATGATGCAGATGTGATTATGAGTGAATACAGTGCAGTGGTTTAATTTCCATCTCTAACTAGGTCTTAAACATCAGGAGTTGTGTTTTTGTCACTATTTGAAAATACACGTGTTCAGAATGAATAAACTTTTGATATACAAAAAAAAAAGTATTTGAACTTTGAACATGTTTTACCAGAGATATAGGCCCACACAAATCATATGATGTTCAACATTCAAATCTTGCCTCTGTATAAAAATTCATCAAAGGTGTCCATGCACAATGTTAACCCAAAAAAAACTGTGAAAAGGTGTTTGGCAAGTCTACTCCATAGATATTGCTACAGCTCATATCAGTTGTATCTCTAACTAAAATTCAATAATTCCTATCTCAGTAATCAGAACATTGAGTACTGCATGGAGTGGTTTGGTTCCTAGATGAAAACGTGATGATAAACTGGGTTTTCTAGCACTCTGTTTTATACTGTGCTGTCTCTCCTTCTGTTGTTTCACACAAGCTTACATTACAATTGAGCTACACATTTCAAGACACTTTGAATTCATAACTAGTCAACTTCACATTGTCTTTCAAAAAATAACTCACTATCTAGTTTCTCTTGATACAAATGCCTCATTTTCAGTGTTACTAAAAAAAGTAAACATTAAGATTCTGTCCAGTAAGAAAAAAAACCTTACAGTGCACAAAACAGTCCAGATGACTTCAAAATAAAGTTAAACATCAGAGGAACTGTTTTCAGACTTGATAGCACCAGAGCAGGTTTTTTGAAACAAGGAGCAATATGGGAACACTACCTATATAAAATACACTTAAACAACATTCAAATAAACTCAGGACAGTTCAGTCAGTAAACCTGTAGGTGACATTTGATTGGCTGGACAGTTAACCTGTAGCTCACATTTGATTGGCTGGACAGTAAACCTGTAGGTGACATTTGATTGGCTGGACAGTTAACCTGTAGCTGACATGTGATTGGTTGGACAGTAAACCTGTAGTTGACATGTGACTGGCTGGACTGTAAACCAGTAGTTGACGTGTGATTGGCTGGACTGCTCACACCAATCTCTGAGGATATAGACACTGCTGTTCTAGGAGGTTGTGCATAATTACACTGCTCCCCCAGGGCTGTTGACATCTGGATTGGAGAAAGGAAGAGGAGGAGAGGAGGAGGAGAACTAGATGTTAGACGTCTCCTTTCTTCTGTGGGGTGCTGAGCTTCTGCATGCCTCTGACTTTCTCCAGCAGAGCAGAGACAAAGTCCTTGGAGAAAGAAAGCAATGCCAGAGGGTGGGTTAGGAAACAAAAGACTTCCTATTTTTCACTGTGGGAATTTCTCAACAATGCTCCTTTGTTCAGGGGGCTGGAGGTTAAAAATTCCGTTAAGTTTTATGTTAATTCAGGGGAGAACACAGAACTGGGCTTCAGTCTCATGAAACTGTGACTTCAAGGAATTGAAGGCCTTTCAAGATGCTTTATGATATGATTACTCACTAACCTGTGAAAAACACACTATAACAAGGCATTGTGAAGATTTTCCATTGAAGTTGTGAAGTATTGACAGTCTCATTTTTACAGTTTATAAAACTACACCAAGATGGAGAATAACAAGATCCAGCAGACATGTAACTAACCGTCAGTCTGTATTTACCACAGTGAGAGCCTGTGGCAGTGTAAGGGCTCTGCCTTTCCTCTGTAATGCATGATTACAGATGAAAACTGTTGGTCAAACTGAAGAGTCAAGACCTTCAGTCTAATAAGGTCTTTAAAAAAATCATGCACAAACTCTCTAAATGGATTCTGAAGTGCACATTAACTAAATTAAATTATATCACTTTTGCACTGCACTTAAAATCAAGTCATCACTTGCCGCCCTGACTTAGAATCTGCTAATCACATAGTTGTATATTCATCTCTAGAAGTATAATATGAAGTTCTATAAATATCAGTTCTAGCAGGACTAATGTGCAATTATTTGACTCATACTTGTCCAGAAAAAAAAAATATGAGTAATGACTTAATAGAAAGCATGACGCTGAAATAGTCATTGCATTGATGGCCACGAGAAAGTAGACTACTTAAGTTTAAAAAAAACAAAAAAAGAAGAGAAAAAAGAATGTCAACTTACATTTGTAGGTTTATAACAATCCACCAACAAACCCTGTAAAACAAAGTGGGAGCGAGAAAGTAGGGCATATCACGTTAGCCATTTAGCTCCAGATATGGCAACAGCTCTCACTGTTATTATTAATTTTACCGTTTAGTAGTCAGTGCTCAAGCTACATTCACAAATAAATGTTCAGGTAAAATAAATTGCCACGCTATCCAAGGGATTGCACCTAGATATGAGTACGTATCAATACGTTCCAGAGGTGATCTTCTGCAGACCCAACCAGCGGCTGGACGTTTTTTCAGCTGTGCTAAACTGAGATTAAAACCAAATACTCAAGGAGGGTTCTTAAGGACTGATTCTGGGTTTAAGTCCTAGAGATCCAAAGTACTGAGGCTGTATTGTTTCAGCTCAGCAGATACGTGACTGACTTCTTTTCATCAGCTGATGAAATCAAACCTTCTACAAGTTCAATCAAGTGTGTGAACTGTGAAAGTGAACATTTTGGGGAACACTACTGTGAACTTACCAATCTAGCAGATGTTGCTTTGTCAATAACCAAAACATCCCCAATTCTTAGTATAAGGAAACCAAAAATAATACAGAAATGTTTGGTAGATCGGGTAAAACCTTGACTCTGATGGCTCTGTCCTCGTCACTGGGCATGTCCAACAGCTCGTCCACATCAATCTCCAGCTCGGGAACCTCCTCCTCCTACCAGACAAACAGAGATGAGGGGGGAAAAAGTTGAATGGGAGGAAACAGGAGTGACATACGCTCAGCAAGGAAAGTAAACAGACACAGACATAGTGCAGTCGTGATTGTGAGTAAAGCTTAAAAGCCTGCTACTAATTAAAATGAGTTTGTCTGGACTCAGCGACAATAAGATTGACAAAAGAACTCTTTGTGACAGACTGAAATAAGTATCTTCCTGATCAATCAGTTAAAATAAATATCCTGTGCAGACGTAACAGTATATTTCCAAGTATTTGTCGGAATGTTAAGTTGTTCATGTGGGTTTGCTACTCTCTCTTTACAATGAAAAGCTTGTATTCACAGTTCATATATTTTTAAAAGGGAACAAGAAAACATTTTGCTCTGCACGCTGGGGGTTTACCCCCCAACAGCATTCACAGACAAAACTTGACCCGTGGGCTGTTGTTAGGACACGATGGAAAGAGACTTATTTCTCAGCCAACACTTTCTTTATCTGTCATCCCTGATTTCCTGTCTCTCAGTCTGCTTCAGGATATCCTAAACCTCAGGAGTGCATATGGCTTCATCAAGAAAACAACTTGCATCACTTCCTGTCCGTTCACTCTGAGCTCTCTCCACACAGTTTAACCCCACACCTTCTGCCAACGGAACACCTTCTGTATATCATAAATGATAAACTTTAACTGGAACATAATGATTTCCTCTGGAGCACACGAGCCACCCAAACTCCTATGGCCTTTCTCTTTCACGTCTTTTCTGTCGGTCTGAAATCTCTTCTAGTTCTTCCAGTTTCATCCTTTCTTCTTGTATTCGTTTTGAAGCCAGCTGTATTTACTCCTGCCTTTGTAACCTCCCCCCCCCCCCCCCCCTCAGCCCCTCGCAATAATCAGAAACACAAACAAACTTCTTTAAATATTGTGGTTTTAATAAGCTAGTTCAGCAAACTCTGTATTCAGTTCGCGTGCTGCTTCCGTGTGCAGAACAAAAAGGAGAAAACGTGTTGGAAACTGGAGCAACCCAGCCATAACATACCAAGAGAGGAGTGAAGCTGTTCTAATGTGACGGTATGGGAGCAGGTCACAGGTTATAAAACCATTCATTCTGACCCATATTGCCCTGGAGAACCAGGGCAGTCAGTCGACGTGAAATTGAGGGAGGTTTGAGAACAATGACATTGGCATCCTAAAGGAAATACAGTTTGTGTACAGTTTCAGCAGTCAGCACAATTTTATGTGTTATCCTAATTAAAAGGTTTTACGAACATTCATTGTTGCTTACATTTTGAAATTGCAGTAAGTGTATTAATGTCCAGGCTCACAGTGTGAAAACAGCTTTTACATCCTGTTTTAAAGACTAACAGTAAAAACTGTTGCTTCCTCTCTATGAAAACAAATGAGACCATTATCAACAAGATTATGTACCACACTCTCTGCGTTGGCAAGATGAAAAGGTCTCTCTCATTTCTTTGGAAACTGAGTGATGAAGCAGCCACCACTGTGAATGGACAGGTATAACTTGGTTTTCAATACGTTTCAGGAAAAGTGTCAAAAAAAGAAAAGAAAATGTTCAATCAGGGAAATATGTGATGTACAAGCAAATTTGAAAGGTAAAATGTCTAAGAGGTCCATGCGTTGGAAAAGGGTAAATGTCACTCTTCAACACTCAGTCTTCAGTCGGAGAGCAGAGGGCCACTGTATGTCATGGCTGATCCTTTCAGTAAATTGACTTTTGTGGTTGACTATGTCAATACTTTCAATTGTCTGTGTGAGAGATGAAACCCATTCACACCAATTTCTTTCCCTTTTTTTTTGTATTTTCTATCTTTAGCAGAAAGCAGTGGCTCTACGGGAGGATAGCTTTATAGTGTTTGTTATTGTGCTCCTATAGGCACATTACTTGCAAGAATTGTTTAAATCCTTTGACTGTTATTCCCCATTTAAAGCCTAATATTGATATACTTTAGTGAGCTCACTGGAACGGTTCGCAGTGTTTCCAGTTGAATGAGACTACACGCATCAGTGCATCCCAAAAGTTGTCATCAGCTGAGAGCAAATCTTGCAGGAACAATTTGACTCCGACAATTCAAGTCAAATCACTCTGTCAGTTCACATAAATATTCTACTGACTTGGAGAAAGACTGTGGCAATTCCCCCATCTTTTGGCTTCCCTCCTGCCAAACAGAGTGACTAACATAATCCTCACTCAATTAAGCACCAAACTACCTCTCTAAAAATGAAGTCTGTGTGTGTGTGTGTGTGTGTGTGTGTGTGTGTGTGTGTGTGTATCTATGACTCTCGAACTATTGACAAAATGAATCTATGAGTCTCGAACTATTGGCGATAGCTTAGGAAACATCAAATATAAATAAAAAAAATTTAAATCAGTCTATTCTTAGAAAAGTCACAACCTAAAGAATGTAATACTCAACGAACAGGTGAAGGCTTTCATCTGATAAAATGCAACTGTATTTTTATAAAATAACATAATGTAAACAGTTTCCAGCTCTAATTTCAGAAATGTTATTGCCCTCTTACAGCCTCACTTAGAGAGTAAATTAAATAAATTGAATTAGTTCAGCCATGATGGATATTATAAATAAATTACCATGATTTTTATCTATTGCAATAAAAACAAATATGCGGTAATTGTAAGGCTAATGAGAACTGTGATGGTGGGGAAGTGTATTCTTTTGGCTAGATTTGCTCATATTTGGATAGGTGTAAATTTTAGTTTATATTTTACTTAATGTTTAATTTATTGAAGATGTAACCTTTGTTAGCCTAACTCTAGTGAGTCTAACTCTCTGGAGCAAAGAGTGGTCCACATCATATCCGTTGCCAAAGAACAGTTTTATTACACTTCCACTCCTAATTGAATTATATTTATATTTAGCAGAAACTTTGTGGTAGCTCAACTAAATTCTGTTTTGCGTGGTGTTTTCAGTAATCACACCTGGACGTGTAGCATTATAGCTAACTACTGCAGCACCCACTCAGTTCTGAAAGAAATCCAGCTTCTAGAAATAGTTCTATTTTCCTTTCGCTGTTTGTCATTACCATGCCAACTATGATAATGTTCAACTCTGTTGTGTTGAGTAGTTTTATCCAATGAGGTTTCCGACACTTCAGAAGCACAAAGCTCCAGGTGGCTAATCTGGTAGCAATATCATCTCTCTTTTTGATTTACCTCATCCATTTTCTAGTTTCCCCCAAACAATTAGGCCAATAAAGTTGTATAAATGGCATATTCTATCAGTATAACTTGAAATAATAACCTTATTTAAGTTGTTTCTGGTCATATTTTTCATGTATTCATCTATATTTCTTACATCTTTAATATTAAGCCTTTAATTACAGTGCACCAGGAATTACAACATGGTAGAATCACTGGACAGAACTGTGGCCATGAGAGAATACACATAAAACAATAACATATTTCAAGACATGCCAAGCACAGATATGTCTAAATGACCAATGCTACATTAGTATTCTGTGCAGTGGAAGACATTTTAAGAGTAATCTTTGAAAACTGACCTTTGAGAGCATATTTGATACCATTGACTCTATATAACCATGAGATGGAACTCAGTCTTTATCTAGTACACTAATCCAGTCCTCTTTAAGAACTACCACAAAGTTCAGATTTAGATTAAGACACATTTATTTAAGTCGACAAGACTAAAATTCAGTTGTCATATAATTTTAAACTACTTCCCATCAAACTGGTTGTTAAGGCAGAATTTAAAAGATTTATATTCTCCCACTGCCTTCGATCATGTTTGTGTTAAAAGCAAGCTCTCATCTAGCCCGCCTGGAACTGGTATTCACCTCACAAGTAGTGCATAAAATATAAAAACAGTTAGACCGTAACTGGCTGGAGTCACAACTGATTAACAATTTTTCCAGCAATGAAAGGCTACAGTTTCCAGATACAATACTACTGCTTGCATAGTCCCTAGCCTGAAAAACTCTATAGAAATACAGTTGAGGAACTTTGATTTTTCATCAGTGTAAAGGCTTCAGGTGATGCTTAAACTCTAACATATCTTCAGACTTGCGTCAGAACCCCTCTGGGCTAATGAAGCAGACAGCTTTTTCGAGCTCTCTCTCTCTCTCGCTCTCTTTTTTTTTTTTTTTGCCGGTAACGTTCAATTTCAGCCCAGACCATCTGTTTCCTATATAAATAAAGAAAAAAACAAACAAACAACAACAACAAAAAAACTACATTAACTATGCTGTCCATGGCCGGGTTTTACATTTTACATTCAGAGCAGGCACTTATGTGCAGTGGGTGAACAATTACATGATTACATGGTAAGCCAAGAACAAAAGTCAGTCTTTGAACACCATACCCTCATCTATTTTGATACATTAGCTGAGATTATAATACTCTGTATTACAGATTGCCAGTCCCTTATCATGAAACAATTTTAATTTGTCAAATTTAATTCCTGACTTCTTCCCTGCTGAGAGAAAGTGTGGAATACGATGATTTGTGTCAGATCTACAGTAGTCAAGGTTGGGCACTGACTACCTGCAGAGTGTAGCCTATGGGATATTAGCAGTATACTCATTTTCATTATGTTAACCCTCCCCATTAAAGATGAAAGGACACGCATTCATTAATCCAAGCCAATTTTGACTTTTGAAATCAACAGGGAGACACTGTCACAAAAGAGATTAATGAAACATATTTAGTTCCATATCCCTTTATACCCTCTGCCTGCAAGCCTACATCTGAAAACCATGAAGTGGGTGTGGTTAACTTGACCTATTTTAAATGGTATCATAAACTGGAAAAGTTAATTTTGTATCCTCTGAAGATGCAAAGATGCAGTATTGCATAAACTAAGCTGGGCAGAGAGTTATGAGTCTCTCTAACAAACTGAATAAAGTCATCCACATGAAGCCATTGTTTCTCCAAGCAGAACATACTTTTGTATGCAAGCTAGTGTCAACTTCCATAGGTACAGTCTCATTCACTATACTAAATAAGAGAGCTGAGATTGGGCAGCTTTATTTTATACCTCTATCTAAACCAAACGTGCTAAACAACAACCCACCAGTTATTACATGTGCTTTATGACTGTCACATAGGAACTGAATGCACTCAATGGAAATCTCCCTGAATTCGATTCACTGCAGGTCCTGAAACACACAGACATGCTCCACCTGATCAAGTTTTTTTTTTTTTACACACACATCCAATCCCACTATTGCTATGTCCACTTTCCATGCTTGGGAGTGCTGTATATTGTCCAGAACACATTATACATTGCTTGATAATTGTCTAATTGTCTATAACCTTTAACATATTTAGTCTTGTCTGGGTTGATATGATACTGACCAATGGTCCTTCAAGTCAACAGGCTCAAATTTCTTGCAAGAGTTTAGGCATCAATCTATATTTATGTGATGAGATCCATATGAGGTGGGATATCTAGATCTTTCCCCTTCTTCAGCTTGACTGCTTCGTCGGAGGAACTAAGGTACGTGGGTAAAATGCACGTCCATTTGAGAACATCCAGGAGGTCTTTATTAAATTCTATACCGAAGAGATCTGGGTCAAGACATTTATTGTCCGGAACATTCCGCACTGCCTCCAGCAGTTCCTCCTCTCAGAGAACATTAACAAGAAGATTTTTTTTCCCTTTCCCAGGGATCTGCTTTAGATTATGTTTCAGTTTATCCAGAAAATTGTGCCTTCTGAGATCTGGGCCAATATTCATAACATGTCCCAAAGTAATTCTTAATGCTCGATGTGAGTCCCAGAGTAAAATCACTCCTGCCTCACGGCAGGCATAAGAGATTGGCTAACCATAAAGCATTTTATCCTTACTTTCAAGCTAGAGGTAAAATTCCCTTTTAAAAGTGTTTCTCAGAGCACTTTATGAGACCGCAGGCAGTGAAATGGCCATTGGCAATTCCTGATTGCCTGTATGAAATTATATTCTTTTGTTACCTTTAATGGGTTGGGCAAGGCATCTCCATGGCTTGCTCACATACTTGTAAAGTCTTTCTTTACAGGGGTTAAGTATCGGCTAAATTGCACATTATAATAACATCTGCTCCAGTCTCTTCTTATTTGCTACCTGTGTTTAAAATGACATTTCAAACTTAGATAAGATGATTTTGGATGTGGGCTATTGCACTGCTTTCTAAAAGGACTTTGGTTAGAATTGGTCAAACAAACCACAACTAACTACCAGATTAAAGGACACAGCAACATAGTGTCTAAATACAGTATTGGGACACGAGTAGACACCATAACAGCTTCAATATGGCAATGGTATCTGGATCAACACACACCAAAAAAAAAAATCCATCATTTTGTTTTGACCGTGTTGGAAAGGGAGGGGTTTGACAGAGCGCTTTCAGAATCACCCACAAGTGTTCTGCTGGGCTCAGATTTGGTTAAGTGACATCATATGTCAACTCTATTCATAAATCACAGAGTTTGCCTTGTTTGGTGCTCAAACCATTCCATGAACACTGCCCTGTGGATGGCCATGAGGGTATTATCAACCTGGAAGAGATGATACCCATCCAAAATGAACTGCATCAAGATCAGTGAGGCACTTTCAGGTGGCAAAGTGGACAGATCCAGGAGATCCCTGGCAATGGCATGGGGAGGTCCGGCATCTTTGGCCTCTCTACTTATGGAGTCTATGCTAATGGTTAAGATAATTGTAAAGTGCTCTTGGGATTTTAATAGCTAGACTCGCCCCCACAATGAACACACTCATTTTGCTGCATATCAATCATATAATATGGTAGGGGCCATAGGGGGATGAGTTATGTGTGTCACACACTACTGTATTATCAATTCAGGTGTATTGGCATTGTCAACACAATATGGGTTTTAATCCAATCACACTATCAAGTACAATCTACCTTTTGTTGGCCTTTGGATTGGCTCTCTGCTCCACCAATTGGAAATCTGTGAGGTATAGGTCACGTGAGACTACCGAGTAAATTCAATTTCGTTAAGAAAGCGAAATATGCTCGTTTCACTAAGTATTGTGAAAAACCGTGATGCGTTGAATTAATATGAAAAGAGTGCGAGGCGTGTCTTTCATTACACTGTCGAAACCAAATGTGAATCTGAAGACGAGCACTGAATAAAACGTCGTCTGTCCAACCAAATGAAAATCAGAAATAACAAACATGATCATGTTTGCGCAACGGTAAATGGCCTATAGAAATATAATTTATTGCAACATTACTTCAGATGTCAGGTTGATTTCTCCCAGAAGTCAGAACTAGTTTGGTATACCCTATGCCAGCAATGGCGTTTTAGTTGGGGAGCTGAACTGCATCTCAGGAGGTGTATCTAAACTTGCAAATTCGAGTTGAACTCGAGTTAAACTTGCAAATTCGAGTTACTACCACCGGCTCTCTCCGTGCAGATGGGTAAAAGATGCTTTTATGTGACTTCATGAAGACATGACATCACCATGCCGGCTTCAAGAAAGGTACTACAGACGCAAGCCAAGGTAGGCCAAACAATAAAAAAGCGGGGTTTTTCTTTCTTTCTTTGTTCTTTAAAGTGAGGTAGTTTTCCTTTGTTGGTGTGGCAGAATTACTTTTGACTTTACATTAGGCTTCGCATTGCACGGACAGGTAAACGATAAAAACCCCTCTTAATCATTTTTATTGCCATTGTCTGGAAAATGATAATGAAACCACAATTATCAGTATAGTTTTCTACTTATTATCTCAACTCTTGTTTAATACAGACACTTACTGCTTTGTTGTGAAATCTGATGCCACGCCCTTATATTGCCTACCAAATACCTTAATAGACACTAATCAAAATGCGTCTAATCAGTGGGCCATTATAACCTCTTCATATTCATTTCCTTATATATGGACAATGCACATTGATAGTTCCAGGTATCTTTCGGTGAAATATTGTTCTGATGAAAGTTAATCTCACAATGACGACAATAAAAGAAAATAGCATCGGCAGCCCAAACAACAAAGCCCTATAGTCCAACCCCAACAATACACATCTTCTGTTTCTCTTACCTCGCAGTCGTATAAATCCGTTAACTGGCTAACTATCCACTCTTCCAAATTAAGCCTCTTCCTTAGTTCTTTTCTGTCATATTTAACGGTTACTCGTCCTTGCTTTTGACCTGTAACTTCAGCGTCGTCCGCACCAGCAGGTGTTTGAAAATAGACCCGCGGCTGAGGCACTGCATCTGGGCTCGTTGCAGCTGCCATAGTCTGTAACCATACAACTGTTACTTTAACAAAGTGACAAAATCAGTCAGTCCAGCCGTTCAGAGAGAGTGCACTCTATTGATCTTGCTTTGAGAAGTCCCATTACATCTTGTGTGAAATGTGTGAAAGCCGATCTGTCCTCAAATTCTGAGT
The DNA here is from genome assembly GCF_902362185.1 of Chanos chanos. Classification (NCBI taxonomy): domain Eukaryota; kingdom Metazoa; phylum Chordata; class Actinopteri; order Gonorynchiformes; family Chanidae; genus Chanos; species Chanos chanos. The sequence continues at coordinate 28,138,902 of NC_044502.1, forward strand.
TGGTCAGTATTATTGTAAAATACACATGACATAAAACTAATGCGGGAAAATACAGTATAGATATTCAGTGTAAGTTCCTGAGCGCACAAAGGTTCATTATTAATCGCTCTCTTTTTTTGTAATTGGACGTTCCCAATGACCGGTACACCTCACCCGCTTGCGGCAGCATTGAGCATTAAGCGAAGTAGCCGACTGTGATATGCGTGAGATCCCCTACGGAAGCGGGGAGGGGACACGGAGAAGGTTTTTTTTTTTTTTCTTTAACTGTATCATGGCCATTCTATAAAATACGTGGCCCCAATATCCATAAAGCCCATGTTCAAAATCTGATCTCGTGGCTACGTTCTTGTCATCCTGTCTTCTTGACTTGCATTGATTTGGAAGTGGGTTTCATGCAAGTGAGACCTTATATTTGTCCCATTGGGATTAGAACGCAATCTTTAATGCTGGTTCACATTTTGTGTGTGGGGGGGGGGGGGGGTGGGTGCTTTTCGTGGACAGGTCCTGCTGATTTGATGGTACACACTGTAAAAATTGTGACCACGACTACTTTTTTTGAGTTGAATTGAATACCCTACTCATGCGGCATTGCCAGTCAAACGTTACATGAAATATCATCGTTGATTTCTGTTTTTGTTCATAACAGTTTAGGCGGTGGCGTTGCTGAATGTAGGTAATGGCCGTACGCGTGGACACAAACTTTCTGAATAAGCGTGGTCAGGACATAGTTTACGATTTTTTTTTACAACGGGTAGGCTAAATGGGTATTTTGGAAAGCTTGCGCATAATACATCAATATGTATGAAATACACTGTATATGACAACGTTATGGGGGCTGTAAAATCGATGTAGTACATTAGTGGCATCTGTTTAAGATGTTTCACGAAATATTCGTGTGTACGGGGTATGCAGAACTAACACCGAGTAAAGTTACGTCCACTTATTCCGATGTTTCCTTTTTGTTTCTGTAAATCCCCAGTTATGTGACAACAGTGTGTGCTATAGGTCCGCCCAAAGAATTCATATTTATAATGATGACATTACGTCAACATTTTCAATTCACAACTTCTTTCAATCATTGCTCCCCCTATCGTTGTCGCTGGACTATTCCAACCATGTGTCAAACACTCTACCACGGCCTGGAATCCACTCTTCCTTTACGAAGCGAGGTATAATACCACACCTCAGATGCTCGACGAACTCTCCACCTGTCATCTTCTCCTCCCTATATAGACAGTAGTATTGCAAAGATGAATGGCATACAGTTACAAATTTATCTCTGTCCAAATGAGGCCCAAGTAGCCAACTGCAACATACGTTTTTGCAATATAAATCTAATAAGTATCCAGCTTACACTCCATCACTGGAGACCAACCAGCCATTTTCACTTGCAATCAATGTCCCCCCTCACCCCATAGAATCATACCTGTATTTTTATTCAGCTTCAGTTTCACTTCTGACAAGAAATTTAGATTTCAGAGAGAAATCCCTAACTAGCAATTTCGCTGTAAATCCACTGCAAAGGTCAGCACACCTCCTCCAGGTCTTGACTCTGAAATATACCAAATTACTGATTAAATCACCACATAATAGACTTGTAAGCATGGGGATTGTCTCCTAATAAATTCGATCAAGTCCATAACTATCAAGCATATGACCACTGCAAACGTTTTTAAATTAATTCCCTAGTGAAAATGACTTCTGAGATCGTGTTCATGTTTGCAGTTACACTTTGACGACAAAGGCTGAATAAGAAAGAAAACAACAACATGTCCCTTTAGAGCCTAAAGTACATTTTTGTTTTCTTTTGGGGTTTTTTTGTTTCTTTGTTTGTTTGTGAGAAGGTTAGAAATAAAGGAGTAGGGTGTTAGTAAAGAAAGAATAGGTTAGAGGTTAGAGATGACAAGGGATGTCTTCAGTAGATTTCCCCAGAGCATAATCTGTCAACAGGCCAGTACGCCTCCCTTCATTACACTGAACAACATGAACCACAGTCCTCGGCTGAATATTTGTTTCCGCAGGCAGCCAGCACAGTGGGTGCGTGAAGAGGGGGTGACCTGGGAATTCGGAGAGTTCAAATACCAGACATGCCACTGAATTCTGGACAAGCTGCAAAAGTCTAATGGCACAGGTAGGGTGCCTGGCCGAGAAAGCCCGCTAGCACTTCAGTAAGGAAATGACAAGAGCATGAACGAGGAATAGTGACAGGTTCTTGGTGAGAAAATGGGGTACTTTCTTTTTACTCTTTTTGTTTTTTTCATTTTAAGACAGTGCCGTAGGTTGCAGAAAGTTTTAAAACAGAAACACATTGAAAGCTGTAAATGAAAAATTTAGCTTAGATGATGAACATTGCTTGTATATATATTATGACCATCACAAAACCATTAACCCCTTTAAAAAATTCCAAATCATCAATATGTTGTAGCACATTATTTTGAGGCCAAACAGTGTTAATATTTAAAACCCACTCAGTTATAAACACTATATGTGTGTGTGTGTGTGTGTGTGTGTATAATAAATAATAATAAATATATCGAGGTCCAAGATGAAACAAATTAAGAGGGATCATTTTACCCTGGGGCAGATGATTTGGAGAGCAACCCAGAAACATGGTCAATGACTTTAGAGTTAGGTCAAATAGTTGCCCACTTCAAGACTCATATAGGGGCTGATGCTACAGTAATAAACCATGACACATTCAAAGCACTGAGGCAGAGACAGGTTCTAAATAAACCAGACATTCCTCTTATTAGCCCAGGAGGATGCTTCAAATGTATAGGCTTTTTCAACACAGCCTTCAGCTATATAGGGAAACACCAGGAAACAAAGCTGTAAGTAGTCACAGGTACAACTTGCTGGGTAGGGAGGCAGCCATAGCACTAGGCTTAGTGAAAAGAGTCAAGGAAATAAGTAGGGCGTTTCTCAAGCATGGCACATTGAAGACTGAGCTCATCAAAATACCCCTCAAGAAGGGAACAGAACCCTACGCAGTAACGACAGCTCACAGAATGCCATTGCCCATAATACCCAAAGTCAAGGAGGAGCTTAGCAAGATGGAGACTTTGGGAGTGATTGAGAAAGTCACCCACCCAACCAACTGGTGCAGTCCAATGGTGCCAGTAGTGAACTCAAAAGGCAAAGTGCACATCTGCGTAGATGTGAAAAAAATGAATGAGCAGGTGAAAAGAGAAAGATACATGCTTCCCACCATCAAGGAAGTCTTGGCAAAGCTGGCAGGGCCAAAGTCTTCCCCTCCCTGGACGCATCTCGTGGGTTTTGGCAGATTCCATTGCACAGTGAAAGCAGCTTGCTGTAACGCCATTTGGTAGGTACTGCTTTAAACAGCTGCCTCCTGGCATAAGCATAGCACCAGAAATTGTGACGTATGACCTGGGAATCGAACCCGGGCTCTGGCTTGAAAGCCCAGAGCCTTACCCTGGTGCCAAGTGCAAGACCAAATTGCAGAAAGCAAGACAAAAAGTAATGCAGTGCAAGTGATTCTTTTAATAGGTGAATCAGAGCAGAAGTCAAAAACCGGTAAACAGAGATATCCAGTGTCAGAACCAGAGAAATCGGCGGGCAGAATCTTGTCCAAAAAACAGGCAAAAACAGAGGTTCGGCAACAGGGAGGCAACCCAAGAAAACACATAAAAAACACAGAGCTTACTAGAAGGCTTGATCTGGAATTGTACACTTGGTAGCAACTCAAGACTGAGCAAAGAACTGAAGAAAACAAGAGGCTTAAATAGACAGACAGAACAAGACACAGGTGAAAACAATACATCAATGATGAACTAAACAGGCACAAACAAAGACTGAGGACACCACATGGCCAAAACAAAAACTACACTTCCCAAGTACATGACAGAAATCTTCCAAAGGAAGATGCATGAAATACTCTCTGACCTTGATGGGGTGGTGGTCTACACTGACGATGTAATTGTCCATGGATTCAGCATGCAGGAGAACAAGGGAGAAAGTTCTGGAAAGGATAGAGAGAGCTGGATTGAAGGGGAAAAAGACAAATGTTACTTCAGCCAATAGCAGCTACACTTCCTGGGACACATGGTGAATGAGAGAGGTGTACAGCCGGATCCAGAGAAGGTCAAGGCGATAGCAGACCTACCAGCCACAACAAACATAAAAGAGCTGAAACGAGCACTTGAAATGATTAACTAGGTAGGGAAGTACGTACCCTCCCTGGCAACCATTAGGGGGCCACTCTGTGATCTCCTTAAGACCAGCAGTGCATGGACCTGGGGCCAACCACAAGAGAGAGCCTTCCAGAGCTTGAAACAAGCACTGATGAGCACCCCAGTACTGGCATATTATGACCCAAACTAGCCAATGGTGGTATCAGTGGATACCAGCAGCCATGGGTTAGTAGGGGTGCTTCTCTAACAACATGAGGGTTGTTGGAAACCAGTTGCTTACTGCTCAAGAAAACTCACAAGTGCAGAGACATGCTATGTACAGATCAAAAAAGAGTGTTTGGCAGGGGTCTGGGCATGTGAACACTTTGGTAAATATCTGGATCATTTCAAACTGATAACCGACCACAAACCCCTGGTACCCTTAATCAACACCAAAAACCTGGACACAGTACCAATCAGGTGCCAAAGATTGCTCCTCAGGCTGATGAGGTTCAACGCCACAGCAAAGTTTGCACTGGATAAGACTCTGGCAGTTGCTGATGCGCTGTCTCGGGGTCCAGCAGTCAGCACCATGGACAGCAACATAGAGGCTGATGTCTGCTGTTATGTTAACTCCATTATAAGCACTTTACCTGCATCCAGGCGGAAGCTGGATGAGATCAGGAGAGCCACACTATCTGACAGTGAACTCCATGCAGTGGTAAAACTGCTAAGAAATGGATGGCCAGACCACGCTAGCCATCTACACCCCTCAGCTAGAGATTATTACCGCTAAAAAGGTGAGCTCTCAGAGAGTGGCAGGTTAGTCACTATGGGAAGCCGCATAGTTATACCTCAATCAATGAGGGAGGAGATACTAAGCAACCAGACAGGCCCTGGCAGAGGGTTGGGATGGACTTGTGTGAATGCAAAGGGAAGAACTACTTGGTAGTTTCTGATTATTACTCCTGCTACCTTGAGATACTGAAATTACCTGTCACTACAGCAGACCATGTGGTGGCAAAGTTGAAGGCTACCTTTGCCACATATGGCATCCCTAACACAGTCTGCTCAGATAACTGATCACAATTTTCATGTGAAACCTTCAAGAAATTTAGTCAGGAGTATGACTTTGAACACATCACATCTAGCCTGCACCACCCATCCGGGAACGAACAGGCAGAACGGGCTGTGCAGATGGCAAAAAGAATCCTGTTGCAGAGGAATCCATTGCTGGCCCTACTGAGCTTCCAAGCCACACCCACAACGTTAACTGGTCTGAGCACAGCAAAGCTTTTGATGGGCAGGAAAATTCGCACAACACTGCTGACTCTGGACTATAACTTGAGACCTAGGTGGCCAGACCTGTCTCTCATCCGGCAGAAGGACACTGCAGACAAAGAGCGGCAGACCTTTTAGTTCAGTCAGAGACAGAGGGCAGGGGACCTACCAGTCCTACAGCCAGGCAGCAGGGTCCTGGTGAAACCTGACTCTGTGAAACGGTGGACTACTCCATCATTGGTGCAGCAGGAGGGCACTACTCAGCAGTTGTACGCGGTCCACTCCCAAGCAGGTGAGAAGAAGCATAGGGAACCACCGACATCTGCAGGCAGGTCTTCAAGATCAGAGACTCAACCAAGCCCAGTCACTGACTGTGAGCAAACTCTGAACTCATCACATCAGCTTGAATGTGTTTTGCTATGAATGTGGATAGTTGTTGAAAACGAATAGGAACTGTTAAAACCTAATGTCAAAGTTAATTAGTTAATGCGTGGAAAGAGTTAAGGCATTAGAGAGTTATTCATAGGACAGAATAATGTTCAGGGTTAACAACATTCTTTGGGTTTTGTGACGATGGGAGAGATAAAAAAAATGGGGGGGGGTATCAAGGATGTATGTAGGAGTGTGCATCTCTACTCACAGTACAGTCATGTGGTCGACAGGAAACCATGTATCTGGGGAGAGTCCCAGGCGGATACCTGCGGAGGGTGGGGGATTGGGGTGGGGGGTGTTGAGAGAGACTAATGAAAGAGTACCCATGTTGAATACTAGCTCACCCTATGTTCTGCACAATTACATAATAAAACAAAGTAAACTGGAATGCGATGGCTCTCGTTATTTGACAGTAATGGCTTTAGGCGTACAGTTTAGTTTGATCTGATTTTTTACGTGATCATGTACTATTTACACTTCACAATGTATGAGAACCACTTTAAAATGCTGTTTAACCACTGCCAAAAAGTTATAAATCTAAAATGAATGATTAGACTAGCTGTATTAGGGATGTTATTGGAGAACCTGATAGCTTATATATAGCACCTCACACAAAGACCAACTATTCTTTCTGGTTTTGTGAGCTGTCAGTTCTTTCAGTTCACCTTCTTACTGGTGCACTGAAATTAAAAACTTCATCGTGCATTTTTTTCAGCACACTTCTCATTTCAAAGTAGATTTATTTTCAGAATCTTAAATATAAATATCCAATATAAAATGAACCTCTCCCTGTTGGCAGATTAAGCAGACAGCGCCATAAATACATGAATATTAATGAGGATTGTCTGACAGCTAGCGTCTGACTTGTGCTGCACATTATCACACTTGTTGACAACAGCACACAGACGCTTTGGTGTGATTTCGGCAAAAAAGAAAAAAGGGGGGGGGGGTCGTATCCTTTCCAACTTGTGTTAAGTCTGCCAGAGGGTCTCTAAATTATGCCAGAATGACACAAATAAACAATTAAGATATTGGAAGAAACAGAAGTTAGCTTGCTAAATGGCCAATAACATGTAGAATGTCTGAGTTGCCATGGTAAACATGTTATAAACAAGTGGAATCATTGACCTTGTTCAAAACTGCTTAACCGCTACAATGCTATAGACTGCATATTTAATAAATGTGCACTGCATAGACACTTGCACTTACTGATTAGTTTGTTAAGGACACTATGTGCGACACATAGTCTTTCAGTGCAGCACACTACAGAATTAGGCTTCTCATGTAAGCTTATGCTGCCACAAAGCGACCTCTTGCTGACTTGCAAACAGCAGTGCTCATACAATAGACAGTTAACTATCCTGATTACTTAATAAATAAACAATAAAATTTACATAAACAGTGACTATTACAAGCCCCATCTTGACAATACTCTTTTTGTTATATATCACAGAAAAACATGGGTAATCAAAGCAATATATATATATGTGTGTGTGTGTATATATATTCCTCCAACTCTGCCTGTATCCCACAGTACACAAAACCCCAACAGTACCAACAGCCCTTCTGACAGACGTGCATCAGACAAGTTACTTTAGAAAATAGATGTTTCACTCTTGTTTTTGTTGTTGTTAGATCAATAACTGGACAAGCGTATATTTTACTGATCATTATCAGGTCATAGTGGGTTGATTCTGATAGCAGGAACAATCACAAAATATTAGATGATGCTTTGAGACAGAGGAGCTGGATAGAGGAGAGGGGAGGCAGCCAGTCGAAAGACAGCAGTCTATTCTCTCACAAATGTCTATGTCCAATTCTTTTGAGTCTCGACGTCAAATATACAAGTCATACAAATAAATGAACGCTTTCATTTTTAAAACTACACAATTTAGTTCATATCACAGTGAGCAACAGCAACACTTTGATCAACAAAACATGTAGATCATTTACCACAGATGGAGATTTCCTGATATTTATATGACCTCGCCTAGTTCAGTGCCAGACACATGAGTATCCCTTTCTAACCAATCAATCTGTTCCCACCACAAGGCGGGCTGTCCCGCCCTGGCAGTTCCCATCTGTGTGACAGCCCCCTCCAGGCAGTCTGTTAGGAAGCCAGTGTCGAGTGCCCTCCGTGCCAGGCACTCCAGGTTGAGAACTGCGGTGGCGCAGTCATTCAGGATCACAAAGCCCCAGTGGTGCCATGTCTCATCCAAAGTCTTGGAGGCGAAGCTGACTTAGGTGCCAAAGGGTGATTAGCTGCTGGGCTATCCTCCAGAATCCCCACCTCAGGAATAGAGACATAATGGAACTGGGACTGCCTCTGAGCCCAGCCCGGAGTGTTTGAATCTGGGCGTTTTAGCACCTGTTGACCGGTAGCCAGCGTAATTCCCAGCACTGAAAACCACTCAGTGTGAGAGGCTCTTGGCATTTTTTTAACTGAACACTTTTAAACGTACTTATTCAGACCGGACAATGCCCACTGGCATCATGTCAAGTTCCAACAATCCACAACGCCGACAGTGTTGGCTCGCTAAATCTGTCTTTCACGAATGCATTAAATTTTAAAGCACATAATTTAATTCTAACTTGGTTTAGTGTAATAACGCAATGAAATCTGGTAACTTCATGACTTAATTTAATAACTTATTTTAAATTATGCATGAAGGCCTCTTGGACCTTTAGCAGCCATCCACAGACATATTTTTCTTGCGGTAGTTGTTATTATAATTATTATTATTATTAATAATAATAATAATAATAATTTATTTCTATATTTGGTTAATTTTTTAAAAATTGCAGTACAGAAATAAGGTCTTTATAGTGAGAAAGAAGACATCATTTGCCACAAAATTAAACTTTCCTCAGAGGAACACAAGACTTGTCCGTGAAGCTATAAGTTTACTATGAACTGTGAGAGAACTTCTGTAAAACTCTTCAAATTTGCTGTTTGAACAGCAGCAGAATCTCAGCGCTTGAAGCTGACATGCTGCTTATTAGCAGTAACACATTTAAAAAAAAAAGTCACTGAATCTTGGAGTGTGATCGGCAGCTGTTGTAACAGACTGTGTGCCTGTTTATACCTGTGAATAAATTGTTAATGGATCTTTTGTAGGAAACAGAGAGAAAAGACAAATCAGAGAAGGTGTTCTGAGATGACTGGAAGTGGGACGTCAGTTGCAAACATAGAAAACTTACTGATAAAAATGACACAAGGATGAGTTCAAGTAGAGAGTCTTGAGAGAACATCCTGAAATACTGAGGGGGAGTGGAAGAACAGTGAAGTCTGAATATAACATTGTAAACTCAAAACGCTCGAAACCTCAAGGATCACCGAGCCTGAGGGCAATTTTAGATGCCCCTGGGTTTGTACTTACACAAAATATAGGACAGAGGAAAAAATAACAGACCAGGGATTCAAAGTCATTCCAACCATTAGAAAAGACTAATGATCTTTCAAAGCTTCACCTCCGGTGTGTCCATAAAAAGTACTGCGTGACATTGCAGATTACCAGAGGACCAAAGGTGTGGTCTGATGAGTCATACCATCTCTGGCCTTTCAGGTCTCCTTGTTTTGTAATCTTGTGGCACAAAAAGGACAAATACGAAAAAGCAAAAACAACCAAACAAACAAAAAAAATTGATAGTGGACCAAAAAGTGGCTCTATGGAAAAGCAGTAGTGATTCATCGAGAAAGGTCATTTCCCCCACAGGAGATATTTCACCTTGTGTGAAACTCCATTTTGTGGGTGTTGGATGGTAATATGAGAACACTGGAGACTTTGCAAACGAACAAGATTGCTGTGCTGTGCTGTGCTGAGTTTAACATGAGTATTTTTGTAATGGACACAATGGTATCTACCGTTCTCTCTCCCTCTGCACTTTTCTTCACCTTTGACTCCCGGCTGGATAGGACAATCATCCCTTGTAGCCTTGTTGCCAACTGTCTCACCCATTTCTCTAGCACCTGCCTCCCCACCATCTGCTCACCTCTGTTTGGAGACACTCCAGGTCCTGAAAAAAACAGTTGTACAAACTGATTTCAGAGAATGATCATTAATGGAACCAATTCCTGCATAAGTCTATTGTGCCATCCATATTTTCTGATGGTATGTCTGTTCGAGTGTGGACTATGGCCTATTAAGTGAACATTACGTAGACTCATATGATTATCAATGCTGCATAACTTTAACTATGTGTATATTAGAGACTGTTGTGGTAAACGAACTATTAAATGTAGGGGTTGGGTAAAAAAAGTTGTTTTCCTTTTCACAAAACTTCAGTCATATCCTCTTCGCTGATGGTCTTGCACAGTCCCAAAAAAGATGTTAAAATGAATGAGGCTGTTATCGTATTAACTCTGATGCAATGGACGGGACACAGTGCCACAAGATCATGTCTACTCTTTATTAGCTCTATACTCAGCATACAGACAATCTACCAACCATTGGGAGCAGTTATGAGTAGAACAGGGGATGTCCTGTCTATGCTGAATTTCAGAAAGGACAAATAAAAGAACAGTCATCATAAACCCACTGCACACCGGTGATGTTTTCTTACCTCCTCTAGCAGATGAGTTGGACTGATATCTATTTGTTTGCACTTGGATAATTTAAACCACTCTGCGGCATACCATGTGTTTTTCTCACATGCAGAGAGAGAGAGACACTAAAAATTGGGACTGAGCATTTCGGCAAGCATAAGGGACATATATCTACTGTAGCGACACGAGGAGATGGGAGAACAATGTGGATTGGCAATTCAGTCTCACAGTACGCTCTTCATTACTTGAGGGTTTCAGTAATTGCTCTCATATTTTTCCATCTCTCTTGGAGCTCTTTATTCATGTAATTGTGCTTTATTATTTTGTGTGTGTGTGTGTGTGTGTGTGTGTGTGTGTGTGTGTGTGTGTGTGTTTGTGTGTGTGTGTGTGTGTGTGTTTGTGTGTGTGTGTGTGTGTGTGTGTGTAAATGTAAATACATCCTACGTTACTTTTCAATATCGGGTGAGGCAATGCTACTGTAGCTTTGAAAGAACGTCCTAATTTCAGTGAATAACATTGTTTTAATGTATCACAGCTTAAATGTCAGGAAATGGTTTTTTATGATTTTGGTAGGAATGTTTTAAACAGGGTCTATAGAACTGAACAGTACTCTGATCACTGATTCTGATAACAAAAATGATAGTGTGTGTCTGTGTGTGTGAAAGACAGAGAGAGAGGGAGAGAAAGGAGGGAAAGAGAGAGGGGGAGAGAGAGACAGAGAGAGAGAGACACAGAGAGAGAGATGTGATAGGAAGATTACTGCGGGGGAAAAAAGGTACCAGAGAAATAGTGCTGTTTAGTAAGACTCTTCAAGTCTTTGATGAATGTGCGACTGATCTTTAAATGCATTTAAAAACAGTATTAGACAACATGCTTTGACTCATGCTTTTTGATGTCAATACAAACACTTGTCTAATCAGCAAAAGTGGATTCATTCATTAGTTATTTATAATGGCAGTATTTGATTCTCACTCACTGCAAGAGCAAGAGCCTTTGTAGTTTTCCTTGTATTTGCTGTGCGGGCCAAAAGTGTAACTCTTATCTCATTACCACTGCCATCCAGCTCCATTTTGTTGTTGATTTTTCCGTTCATATCAGTGTAAAGGTCTTTGTTTACATGAGTATTTTGTATTTTAATTTCAGGCACTGGTGTTATACCTCTTTATATCCAATCTGTTGTAGCCCCGCACCTCAGCATATTATGTTTCTGCAAAGCACTAATGACCATACACTCGTGCCAACATTGAATACTGTGCTATTGTACACTGGAGGTGTCATTTCAGGCATCACTAATGGACCCATGCATATGTAGCTTCCAGCTGCAGTCTCTCTGACCTTTGCCCTCAGTCATCTGGGGTTCTGGTGGCTCTGGTCCAGGTTTCTAGGGTCTGTGTTTCTCCAGTGCAGTGATCTCAGAGTCTGGTGTCTCAGGTGGTGTGGTAGATTCGAGGTTTAACTACATGCTGTCACTGAAATGCTGACTTGAGTTAACCAAGCTCAAAATCATAGGAAAGTACATCTCAGTTATTCAAGATATATTGTCCCAGTCAGCTGAGCGTGGAGTATAAGGATTCATTTACAGATGTAGGGGTATAAGTTGACGTCACTGAATTTTAATCCTGTATTACCTCTTTAAAAAATCAGAAGTTACACCTTCTGTGGCTTCCAGGACTGGAAAATTAGGCCCGGGTCAATAAATGTTTCACTGAAAACTGGTCATTCAGAATTTTGGTGAAATCCTGCTTTTGTCTGCATGCCCTCCTCACCTTCTCCTGATGATTATGTATTTTAGATACAAATGGTTCTTCCCTTTCTGCAGGGATCTCAAAAAGGACGGGCATGTGTCTCCACTGACTATGGCTGACCACATCTGAACCTGTTTAATTACTTTTCTGCTCTCTGTTCTCTTTCGCATGTTTGTCCCTGAAATTGTTTCATTGTTATGTTATTAGAACAAACTTTCTGTTCTCGTACAGGCATGGTTTTCAACTCTCTCTGTCTCTTAAACACAAACACATATAGGCAGTGCTGTTAGAGTGAGGGCAACACTTTGATAGCCCTAGGAAACATGCTGTTAACATATCTCACCACAAGGGGGTGTCAGAGAGGCTTGAAATGACTGCTCAACAGGCACTGTGAATCACAGTCAAGGAATGCTTTTGAAAGCACAGTTTACCTAAACATATAATGTCCAGCATTATACAGACCGTATATGGCATATCCATTGTGGGAGGTGAATTTCTTAATTAACTCAGGGACTACAACTGTTTAGATGCGCCTGCTTTGAGTACACATTTTATCACTCGTTTACATAATAAGACTTTTGTTTATTGATTTAGTTAACTGAAATCGACAAAAATGTGGTCACATGACACACATCAGTTCCCAAATCAAAATAGCAACAAAATGCAAACCAACTATTTGACAATTCTGTTGCAACGTTTATTAAAACAATATTACTAGAAATGACTCAGTCGCTAATCTCCCTTAAGCATCAGTGGAAAATAAAAAGCAAACTCCCCTCAGTTGGACTTTTCAGGAGGTTCTCGTATTTTATGAGGTGATGCACAGACAGACTCAACAAGCGCCGTGACAGAACTATTTATGTCCTCAGGTGATTATGAGACGAATAAAAATCCTGTTTTTACCTGCTGTTTCTTTTATTGTCTAGTTCAGTTTTGTTTCTAAAATTTTTCACACAAATCTTATCAACAGTGTGCCACACACAGTAAACATCAATCACTGGAAAAAGTATTTTCTCTTTCTTTCATGATGCCATGTTTTAGCAATTTTGTAATCCTGAGGTTAAAAATCCCTAACGGTCCGATGACAGCAGTTTCTCTTAAACAATACCATTATATTTATAGCGCCGATAATCACCAGATAAAGAAAAGAAGAAAGAGAGCACACAAAGAACAGAAGCCTCAAGTCTTTATGGAAGAGGCAGCATTTATTCCTGTCACCAGAATCTCCCTACAACACAGGGCCTGTAACTGCATATACTGGCTTTCGTCCAAATGAGTGTGTTTGTTTCACCCTGGCGTTGTTTTTCTCCAGGAGAGGTTTAAATGAGATTCCAGGCAAAAAGAGAGCCACGTTCTCTATCTTAATGCAAACACACAATTGGTTCAGGAGCTCTCCAAGGCCATCCGTCGGCCCTGAATGACAGACTCCCAGTGACCTGCATGGTCCATCACTCCTCCGCCCACCTCTACCCTCTCCACCCACATCCATCCTTACGGTTTAAAAAAAAAACTCCATCTTTTGCACCGAGCACACGCATCAGGGGCAGCTTCCCACTCTGACGCTAACACAAGTGAGAGGTGTTGCATAACCACTTTCCAAAGTGGCTTGTTGAACTTCAAACTGTTCAACTGATCCAGTCATGCAGGTTTCTTTATCTTCCTCCACATCCGTTCACCTCTCTCTCTCTCTCTCTCTCTCTCTGTCTATATATATGTACACACACACACACACACACATATATATATATATGTGTGTGTGTGTGTGTGTGTGTGTATTTATATATATATATATATATATATATATATATATATATATATATATATATATTACTTATTCAGAAGTGGGGGGTGGAGTTTTGGTAGTAAATCTCCCCCAACAGACAGCCTTTTAGCGCTTGTCATGTCACAGACTGGAGTCCTGAGATGCTACAGAGACATTACTTTTAAAGCGGTCGCAAATTCTCTCTCTCTCTCTCTCTCTCTCTCTCTCTCTCTCTCCCTCTCCTCTCTCTCTGTCTCTCTGACAGGCGTGAAGTGCCCTTAAAAGCCCGGGCCACTCAGACACTGTGCGAGCGAACTGACGCCGGGACGATGGATGATGATGATGATGATGATAAAGTGCCAACGCTGACAGAGGATGCACATGCCGTCCTTCATATTTTAGCACCGAGGCTTAAACTGAGGTTCTTTCTGATCAGGACAGCCAAGATGATAGACGGGAACACAGGTGCGACGAGGGTGCTTAAATGTATGTTGGTAGGAAGCGGACGGAACAGTAAGTTAAGTCTACAGTGTTCATTCGCTCTGGAAAGTGAGTCATCTTCACCCTGAGGTGACATTGTACACGATGACTAACTCTCCTCATCTAGTGATTCACGAGCTAAGCCTCCATTCTATCCCTTTCTCTTTCTCTCTTTCTCTCTTTCTCTCTCTCTCTCGCGCTCTCCCTCTTTCTCAGTTTTATTTTTCCATACGCTTTTAACTGGAGCTATTGCTTCTCTGTTCCGCTGACATTTGGCTGACCTGAGAGAGTGGTAAAATAACATGTATGCAGCTGTTTTTTCCTAACCACTCCTGCATGAGACACTTCTGTCGTGTTGAAAGAACGCTTCGGCACTGCGCTTTGAATACTTTCCCACTTTTTCTGATGAATTAAAGACTCAGTTACATGAATTCTGTTGAATTAAGCTTCTCTGTGTGAAATCTGACAGTTTTCTATCATAACTGTACATAACTCAATACAAGTTGTAGCCTACAGAAAGGTAGCCTTACTCATACAGTCAATACACTGCACCTTATTGCCTGTAGTTGCAGCATGCCTGCTGAACAAAGCAGCGTTTTGTGTGGTTTTTTTCCTCCTTCTCCTACCAACAAACAACTTCTCCGATATCTCCCTCTCTGGACAGGGAGCTGAAACAGAAACGCTTTATAGGAGGAGCAAGGGCAGCGTTAGACGACAGTTATGATGTAGTGGTAATTTTCAGCTGTGCTTCAGAGGGGACCACAGCCAATAAGATTTCAGTCAACAGAAGCAATTGCTTTGCTTTGTGAGACAAAGGCTCAAAAGTCAAAACTGACATGGAAGAGTTGTCTTGGCTTTCCCTGTAACCTCCAGAGCCTCACACAGGGGAAGATGTACTTCCCCTGTGTGAGGGGGATATATATATATATATATATGTATGTATGTATGTGCGTGTGTGTATGTGTATATATATATATATGTATGTATGTATGTATGTATGTATGTATATCACTCATTCAGATGGGCAGGTGGATATTCATTAGTGGGTGAGGTTGTCAGGTAGAAGGTTTCACACCATAAATTTCTATCCGTTGCCAGTGCAAAAATCGGTTACCACACAATTGCTTCACTTTAAGATTTGGCTTGGGTCTTCTTCCTTCTTTTTTTTTTTTCTTTTTTGGTGATGAAATAAGCAATCACATCTTTACTTCCAGCCTTGATATCCTGGACTCTGCTCCCCTTTGGTGTCTAGCACTGAACTCTCCCAAAAGTGTGTACCGGAACAGAGCTAAATAAAAAGAGAGAGAGAGAGAAATACACTTTAAACCTTCTCTCCAGCCAGAAGCAATGCTCCATTATTTTAATCTTTCTGACCCTAAGCCAAAATTTGATCTTAATATTTGGCTCACTTCTTAGGAACAGCATAGTCTGTGGAAAGAAAAACCACTGCCAAACTGTTCCACCTTCGTGGCATCCAAAAAAAACCAGATCAAGACATCTGTGTGTGTAATGTAAAACCCATCTATGGCATGGTCTCTTGTGTCCCGCTATTTCGGATCACTTACCATAAAGCTGTTTCAATCCCACTCATTATTCCGTGTATCCACTTGTTGCTTAGCGACCAACAGCATTGGCCACCAGGCTGTCCATGGGTTTATCCACAAATGTCGAACGATCAGCATCCCGTGAGATATCAAACATGACAGCCGTAATTAACCTGAGTGGAATCCATTTCCAGTAACAACTGTGGGCGAAAGGCCAGTGCCACAATGGAAGATGACCCCCCCCCCCCCCCCTCCCAAAAGCAAGATGTGAATTGCTGCCAAGGCTACAGTGATTGATCACAAGGAATTTACTGCTGCAATGTTTGTCTTCGCTGCTGGCGTCTCATCCATGCCCTACAAGCCGAGGACAAACAGTAGGACAGACAAACACAACCAAAAAAAAAGTCTGCCAGAAATAACAGGGAGGCCCTAGAAATGTTACAGAGAAAATATGTATTTATGTATGTATCCAGAAAATGCCAGAATATGGAACGAGAGTGCATTGTCGCTAAAGAGGGTGAAAAACAGCTTCACGTCCACTGCGTGAAAGTTAATAAGCTATTTTTCTACGTTTGCGTGAATATTTTGTAAGCATCCAAACTACGCCAAAAAATCCAGTAAGTAGGCTAGTATAAGCTTTAGCTCGTAAAGCTTTGAAGTCTTACTTTTGAGGAGTAACGATTTTCTGAAGATGAGGGCCTTCTGAGGATGCTGAGTTGGAATGCACATGGAAATATATAATTCCACAAAAGCCTTCATTATTAATCCAGAGAAAGAACGCTCTCCAGAGTCTCTTGACATGTTATTGTCTGAGGACTCCAAGGACTGGAGTGGATTAGTTTGTCCAGTGCTCATAGAGGAGAATGGCAGAGCGCTGGAGAGAGAGAGAGCGAGAGAGAAAGAAAGTAGAGAAAAGGGTAATTATGGGAGAAAAAAGCCAGATGGGCTTACAAAGAGAGACATAGAGATGCTGAAAGGTAAGGATGATTTCATTTTGTAAAAATAAATAAATTAAAAATTAAAAATAAATAAATAAAAGCCAAACGCATTGCTATGCAGCCAAGGCAAGTTAGCTCGGTGATCTTGTTGAATGTTGGCCTTCTCCTCGGCCTTGCGTTGCTCTTCTACTCTCCAGTAAAGATCAATCTTCCTCTGAAACAGGTCAAAATGTGCTCTTTTTTACCACTTCTTTCAAATACAGACATTGCTGACTCACCACATTTAATCCTGAAGAAAAGATCATGTCATTGGTGTATTAAAAAAGCCATCTGAGATGAATATGAAGAGACACAAACAGAAAACTCATGATGAAAGACGTGCGATGGTGCGGAGAGCGAAAAAGACAGCACATTGCCGTGTGTTGATGACTTGTGATAGAGTGCTGTTTTCATCTGTTCTCTTTTCCGCTGTATCTGTTTTTCAGGTCCTGTCCTTGGTTTTGGTCAGCAGGTTTTCACTGCTTTCAAGGACTTTTTCTGAGATATATTCACATGATGAAGGTTTGAAATACCTAGACTTTGAAGGTTTGAACAGTTTGAATTACTCTCATTCACTCTAAGGGGAACTGTGTGTCAGTAGGCGCTTTCGCACCGGAGGAACTTTTCATAGTTCTTAGAACTGTTGGAGAAAGTACTCCCTTTTTGGCGTGTTCGCACCGCAGGAACTTAGAACGATTTTAGTTCTAAGAACACCGTTTTGAGGGGCTTTTTTCGCCCCTACTCCAGGGTAGGTACTTTTGCAGCACAATAGGAACCTTGTGACGTAGGTGTACAGCCATTGGTCCAGACGCAGGTATACGATGATTGCAACCGCCATTTTGCAACCGCCGATTCGTGCAAAATATAAAGTCTTAGAACGTATTTCATTTAGCTTTTGATATTCATGTCTCAAAATGTCTGGAATTGTAGGAGGGGGGACATAGTTTTTATGTTTTATTTTACCGGTATTTTATATCCCCCAACAATGACCATTTTGCAACGTCCAATGTATATTTGTACATTGAAGAGGTAGCGTACACTCCGCTTCGGTAGGTGCTTGTGTGTCCGCTTGTGTGGCTGTGATCAGCATTTTAACCTAAAATAAGAATGTGTTTATCCAGCTTACGATTTTAGGGTTGCGGCGGGGAAAAAGGGGAAAAAAAAAACACGATGCCGCGAGCAAGGGTCAGGCACAAGCGCTATGCTAGCACCCGAAAAGTACTATGCCCATCAAGTCATTCACTGCTACTGCGGTGGTAAATGCATAAATGCATTGGGAAATTATTTTCTCCATTGGACTGGGTCTATCGCCATACAGTTTTATTTTCGTTAATGAGAAGGCAGTTATAGGTTATCTAATATGCAATCAATATTTCTGTCACTCAAATTCAGTAAAACTCATTGCGTATACTGTAGACTAGTTTGTTGATTTCTTTTGCCGCAGTAATGGTTCTTTTTTTCCTTTTGGAGGTATTTAAAAGGTCTTAAAAGTCATTAAATTTGTACTTCAAAATGTGCAGCTATCCTGGTTAGTCATAAACAACAGCTCTTAGCTGCTATACCGTCGGCCGGCTTACGTCACTTCAGCGTCCTACTGGCGGTGCGAAAGCAAACAGAAAAAAGGCCCTAGAACGAATGTAGTTCTAGGGGAAGCTCCACAGGGGGTAGTTCCTATCGAATTAGACCCTAGAACTGTTCGGTGCGAAAGCGCCTAGTGCTGTGAACTGTCAGTTTTGTTTTTTGAGGTGAAACTGAGGTGGTTCTGTTTGATGCTTTTTGTTTGCTTGTTTGTTTGTTTGTTTGTTTGTTTTTACATTAAAATAGGTCTTCATTTGCTGATAGCCACGGCAGGGGGACGAAGCCCAAAAAAACGATGGTCGTTGTTTCAAATCCTGAAGTATTGTGTTTACCCTTGTGCAGGGCTTCACCCCAAAGTTATTGTGGTGCACTGAGACCACTGTTCTAGAAAGCACTGATTGTAAGATGCTCTAGAAAAGAGCATCAGTTAAATATCAAATTAGCTTTTTTTTCTTTCCTGGAGCAGCACTATTTCATATTTTAACTGTCAACATCCATATTCAATCAGGGTTGAAAAGCATTTAAAGTAGTTATTTATTAAACACAAAGAGGGTTAAATCTTTAACCCTGTGGTAGTGTAAAAATCTCAGAAATGCCAGATCTTCCTGTCTCCTCAACACTCTTCCATATCCCCTTTGGACTTCACGAGGGATTTCTCGCCTTTCTTTTCTCTCCTTTCTTCCTCCATACCTTTTCTTCCCAACTTGTTCAGTCTCCTTTTTTCTTCAGTGTCTTTACACTGTCTCCGGGGGGGTGGGGGGGGGGGGGGTGGACTGAAGGCACTCATCACAAATCATTGGAGTGTCTGGTAGGATCAAAGCTGATATAATTTAGCCTTAGAGCTAGAGTGAGTCTTGAGGAGATTCACACTATATTGCTTTGCACCTTCACACCTTCTTCTCAGGGCTTTGTTAGCAGAGTGCAGTGCTTTACTGCTAATGAATGAGGCTGCATTACCTTACTCTCGTATCTCATTTCCTTACTTGGTATGCTCTGAAAATGAAGTTTTCTTTATAACTGAGTTAATAAATTGATTTTTTCCTAAAAGTTTCTCTCACTCATCCGCTCCTTCTCTCTCTCTCTCTCTCTCTCCTTTTTTTTCCTGGGAGTGTTTTTCTTTCTTTTTTTTTTAGAAATCCTACCCTCCGGAGCATTGTCTCCGCTCAGTGTCTCTTTTCTAATGACTATGTTGTGACAATGTGAAGCTTTGCTAGTCTGCAGGGGAATGGGACCAAGTCGAGCACCATCTGTCAAATTCCGGAGAATGCGATAGGTTTCCTAAAAGAAAAGAAACATCAGCTCTCTCCTCGTTCAAGCGTGTACTCCATTTCATTAAATCACTGTTTTTCTTTTCAAACTTCAGAGGTTCAGGGTACTTTTAAAAACATTACCACCCAAGAGGAAGCAGAGTGTCTCCCAGGCTGAGATAAAGTACAACAATGCAATTCACTGATCAAAACCTTCCCTCACTTTGCTGAGAAATTAGAACTGAAAACCCGACAACTGTAATAGTAAAATAACCAGAGAATTCAATATATAATAACAGGTACATTAGTGACTGTTTTTCGATTGATTTCAAAGAGTGCTATTTCATTGGCTTTGCAATAAAAAAAAGACAATAGACTTGATAATATACAATGTCCACTTTAATACAATTTTTCAATAAATAAAATAAGAGACAAATGAAGTATGCAGTACAACAGAGGCTCCGTCTCGATATTTTCAAATATTTTGGTAAATAGTATCACCTTCAAAGAGCTGTTTTCAATGAGGTGATGCAAAATCACACTCATCCTTACACTCTTACACCAACATACAAACTGAATTAGTGTTAACAGAACATAAAATAATTCCTTCATGTTGTTCTTGAGTAATAATAATAATAATAATAATAATAATAATAATGTACTGTAAATAGCACTTCATTGTTATTTGTTTACCCAAAATATAAATTTTCCCCAAATACAGTACAACTTAAAGACAATAACAGGGATTATAT
Source organism: Chanos chanos (assembly GCF_902362185.1). Taxonomy (NCBI): domain Eukaryota; kingdom Metazoa; phylum Chordata; class Actinopteri; order Gonorynchiformes; family Chanidae; genus Chanos; species Chanos chanos. The sequence continues at coordinate 28,159,379 of NC_044502.1, forward strand.
ACCTTAATTAAGCACACTTGGCATTGAAAAAGAAAAAAAAAGCAAAAAACGATTTCTTCGAAAGTGATAATTTATCAAATAGTTATACATACAAAACCAAGCACAAATTGTCTTTTTTTATAGTTATTCCAATGCCATGGTTTCAGGAGAAATGCAAGATTAAAAAGACAAATGCACATACATAGAAAAAGGACATGCTTAAAGATTGAAGTATCACAAGAGAGAACACACACACACACACGGGTGACATATTGACTGAGATATTAACACCAAACACAAGCAACTGACAAACAGTTATGAAACAAGCATGCAAGCTCAAAAGACTACACAAGCACTCACATAGTCCAAGAGATTCATTTGTCTCTGGACTGGCGTGAGATTATATATCATGCTTTGATGCTGAAATGATTTAATTATTACATTGCTCTTGTGCTTACTCCATTTTTTTTTTCACTGATTGAAAGATTTCTTACAAAAAATGGCTTTGCTGTTTAATTAGGCAGGTAGAGGGAAGAATAGCAGTTTGCTGAAGTGCTCAGAAAGGTTTTGATCACTTGTGCTCTATCAAACCAGCATGTTTGGTATCCTTCAAGCATAGATGAGGATTTGGAACGTGGTAGAGGAAGGTTGATTGGTGTTTGTGCGAGGTGTATTCTCATGTTCATTTCTCAACACTCTTACACTGTGTGTTACAGCATACCTATACTACAGTTTATCACTGTCTCAAGCTGTTGCTTTCATCAGGGAATCCATCAGTATCACCTGTTCAGAAAAAAAAGTGTGTAACAATATAGCACTATTCCAAAATGCATATCGTTGACCCCCTCTACAAATCCAAGATATATCTCTTTATTTCCCTCTGGAACCACGTAACTACACACACACACACACAATACCTGAGCCTAGCACAAACATGAAAACTGCCCTAACCAGGAAGCATTTTACTGTTTGCTCTCAACTGAATCAGGCTTATTCCAGGGGTATCTACCACCTCTGGGGTTTTGAGTGTCCAAGAGAGACAAATCTTTGTCATCCATTCTGTGACATTCCCTCATCGTTCTGCTCATATGTAAAGAGCTGGAGTTTAGCCACATGTTCAGAGATTCAGGTCTTTTTTATTGTTGTTTTCATTTTTACTCAGGATGGCACTTTAAACTTTATTAACCCTGTGTGCGGTTAGACTAAGACAAGAATCATCCTTAAAAGGAAATTACAACCAAGTAGGCCCCCTCAGCTGACGCCTACCATGCCACACTGACACCAGACAACGTAATAACAGAAAGACAAAGACTCTTAGAGATATTGCCTAGCAACAAGAAACACTAAAAATACTCGCTGTGCGCACTCTTTCGCTTGCCTGGTATAACGTCGAAAGGAAAAAAATAGAAACCCTTCCTCGTAAATCTTTGCACCGATGACTGTTATGTTACGGCAGTTTCAAGAGTTGTTGGATCTCAAGAGGAAAATGCGTTTAATGTACTGGAGATGAAGGTCGAGAAAGGCGTAAATCGACCACACTGAGGTGGATTTGTGTTTCAGTGGCTCAGGATTTTCTTTGTCAATAATCATTCTTCCTCTCTGTAACGGGTCCCTGAGATTAATAGGAGGTTGAAAAGCACAACCATGGGCCAAAATCAGGCTCTCACAAATCCAAGCCAAAATAAATGACAACCGAAACAACTACACTCTACACCAACAGAACTTCATATCACTTCTAACCTGCACTTTTTCCTGGGCATATGGTGGCATTAAATGGTTCTGAGCCCTGAGTCTTTCAACAGTACCACTCGAAACAAATATCAACACAACTTTCTAGCAACAAGCATCAAACTTTCTCAAATATTATGCCCCAGGTTGAACTGAGCAGATGGCCAAAACTTGAGGGGGAGAAAAAAAAAACAAAAACAGGGACATGCACAGTCCCCTGTAAACACTTATATAACGATTCAAAACTTTTCTCCAAGATTTAAACAGCTAGAGAGAGGCAGCAGAGGAAATAATGGAAGGAAAGAGAGAGAGCCAGACCAGAGATAAACCTGACCAGACCAGGCAGGTTAACTCCTGGACATCTTGGAAGAAGGCCAAGCCTCATTAATCGAAACAGATGGAAGTCCTAATCAGCAAAAACGAAACTTAAATCGAATTTTAATTCTGGTCCATAACACGTAATGTATGCACATGAGCTCTAGTCATGAGCTGTAGTGCCAACGTTATGAAACATACCCTTAAAATCGAAACGGTGACTAAAAGTTTTTCTGATTTAAGAGATAAGAAAATTCTTGGCCCAATACTGATACAGATATTTGAACAACAGAGTTGCCCAACATCACTACCAGCACTTTTGGCTTTTGCTCAGCTTTTTATGCCCTTGCATAAATTAGACTTACACAAGAGCTCCTTATGTAATAGACAGGCTTGAATACAACTAAACTCAAGACCTTCTAACAAATCACATTTACAGTTGTGCCGCTAGGGCAGATGTGATGTAATCCAACTGTTTAATCACTATATTTGTTCAGAGTTGTCAAATGATTTAAAATAATTGTATGGTGAAAATCAAGAGCTGGGTCAAATTTAGCCATAATTAAAAATGTTTCCATTTTATACACTCCGGGCTGTATTAGACCGTAGAAGTCGTGGACTTTAATTAAGAGGGAAAAGAAAAAAGTTGGGGAAAAGAAATAATTGACCTCAGATTGTTTTTTTTAGTGCCTGTGGCCTTCATGGTCTGTGCTCAAGACCGAGTAGCTTCACTCCAGCTCCATGAAGTTTAATTTTGCTAGCGTCTTTGATTTAACGTTTTGTTCAATAATAGAACTTAAAATCTGATTTAAGCCTACTGCGCTGAAAACTAAATTCAGTCCATAAACATAGGCGAGTAGTGTTTGTTTTACCCAGATAGACAAATTAAATTTTCTTTTCAGTCAGCAGAAATGTATGTGTTAAGTCACTAACTAGCAGTATGACCAGGGTAAGCCCATGCTCTAAGAGAGCAGAGTTACAGGAGGCTGTAAACATTTACGAGCGTTGCAAAGAACAACAAACTGTCATTTATTTTGAGCTGCGGTTCCATTTATATGATAATAGTGACACGCATGGCCATCCAACCAATGTTTCCTAACCATAATTCGTTAATGGCATTTAAAAAATGAATGGGCGTTATGCATTTTAAATTTCAGGTCGTGGACATTTCAGACAGTCAGCTGAGTAAATGTCAGCTCAGAGGAAATGCCTAACCTTGCACTTCTCTGCCCCGTCACTCAAATCTCGATTCTCTCTGTCTGTCGGCAGGTCTAATTGTATTTTATTGAATGTCGTGTTCTGAGTGACATGTTTTAACTTCAGATACTGACATTTTGGATGGGTCTCTTGAAAAAAGAGATCGCACATCTCAAGGGACTAATGCAGTAAAATAACGGTTAATAACTTCATTTTAATAAAAGCAGTTGATGTGTTGCCCCTCCTAATGTTTTCATTGTGGATGATTTTTGATGATAACTTCAAAGAGAAAGACACTCAATTTCGTTTTAGATTCAGCCCTTTTCCAAGAGCAGCAAAACATTCAAACACTTTTTGAGCGCTGAAAAACAAAGTAGCTGACATAAGCACAATTGTGGATTGACTTTGTTCTGTCTGGAGTCGACCTCTAGCTATAACCTAACAATTTTTCATAGGAAAAAAAAAACTTAGTCACATAAAGCACAATTTATAAAAACATATCCAACAGATTAAAGCAAAATATACATATTTTCTTTATCTTAATTTTGCAGTTCTTTCATTCATTTCCCCATGTCTCAGGCTAAATAGAAATTGGAATGATCCGTGAATTTCAAGCTATCTGATACCAACACCAACGAAAGCTGATTTTAGTCCACATCTTCTGACGCCGATAGGGTGCTGACAACGATGTATATCCCTGTTCTGATTCACTTCAAGGTCTGACAAAACTTGTCTGGAAGGATTTTATGTTCCTGTCACACAGCATTGCCTGAAGACACTGTGTGTTTTGAGTTCACACACTTCCGCATGACGCGAGGCAACGTGTATAGACACAGCCTGAAGACAGAGTAGTATAGAACATGAAGCACACAACACACTCAGCTTTATCCCGCAGGCTCACACCCTAGAGCTGAAGAAACGTCGGTGTGTGACCATGAACACTGTCCCGCGACTGCTTAAAATGAATGCTAGTGTACAAAAACGTTCACAGGAGCTAGAGTCATCAGTAATGTTCATGTACAGGTTGAAAGGTTCCTGGGAAGCTCATTTTCAGAACTCTGGGTGGGCCAAGATCACGATTAGCCAATGAGAGATGTGCCCTTGTGAGAGGCAGTTGTGGATACGCCAATCACTGTGCTTGGCCTTGGTTCACATTCATGCATTTACACATGGACAGTCATATTGGTAATGTGCTTCCTAAAAAACTTGAGCAGTAATGTCACAGAATGTTCAAGTACAAAGCACATTTTTCTCTTTTTCTCGTCTCTTCTCTTCTCTTCTCTTCTCTCTCTCTCTCTCTCTCTCACACACACACACACACACACACACACACACACACACTTACAAACACAATAATCCTCCACACCCTATATATAATTACAGACGATAAATAATAAATAATTACCTTACTGACAAATACCAACATCTTTGTTCAAAATGTCACTGAACCTTCACAAAAGTTTGGTCTCGACTCAACTTCTATGTCTAATACTGTGCCATGCAGAAACTGTGCATCTTTGTTGCAGCGAACTTTTCTCTCTCTTTTTTTTTTGCAACACTTTTTGCCAAGACATTCTTCTGTTTTCAGTCCATCATACCTAAACTTTCAATAGTTTTCCAGTACACGTTTTTATATTAAGTTATACAAGACGAGCACATGACAACTGAAAGAGAAGAAATGTGGGCAGTGTTATACTGGATGGGGGGGGGGGGAGTTTAGTCAAGAAAGAGTTTGCCCTTATTATTATAAGCCAACCCCTGGAGCTGTACGACTTTGCTGATTGGTTGGTGATGAATGGTGATCAGCTGGGGATAAGAGCTGATTGGTAGGTGGTGACTGGATAGGAATGGTTGCTTTTGTGGTTGGTGTTGAATGGTGACTTTGGCAACTGACTGAACACTAACAGAAGGTCAAAGTGTGTGTGTCCAGTCGAGGATGTGAGGGCAGACATGCTCTGCGGCACATCCGAATTTTCCACACTGTAATTAATCTTATAGGGAAAAGGGCAGAAAGAGAGGAGAAAGAGGTGAAAGATATTGAAGCTATGGATGAATAATTTACAGTCTGAAATGAGGATATTGATGTAAAAGTCGTGGAAAAAAAAATGCCAGAGGTGCTGTCAAACATTTGGATGCTTTTTGAGCAGTTGTGGATGAGAGGGAGGTGGGCCTATCAGGGAGAGAGGCAGTGCCTCCGCGATTCGTTAAGTCCTCAAGACAATGCCCAGTCCACACTGCACATGTTGTCTGGAGATCCAACACAGAGGAGTCGGTGGGAGAAATCCAGTTTGATTCAAATGACAATATTCACTGGCAACAACAGAAAAAAAAAGGAAAAAAGAGGAAAAAAGAAAAAAACATGTAAACATTCCATTTAAATATCTTCTTCAGAAATATGCACCTAAAAAAAAAAAAAACTGAGAGTGATGGACATTTAATAGCTAAAGAACCCAGGAAACATCCTTCTGTCTGTCTGTCTCTCTCTTTTTCTCTTTCTCTCTCACTCTCTTTCTCTCTCTCTCAGAAACCAGGGACATGGCAGTAAGCTTCCATGGAGGCCAGCAGGATGTAAATGAGCCAAAGAGAGAGGAAGAGGAAGAAAGTGAGCATCTTCGCGGTCCGCGGCCCCCCCAGCTCTCCCCCGGAGACCCCCGGACGCCGACGGTACAGCAGCACCAGGACGGACACCACGGCCAGGATGGTGAAGAGTGTGACGGAGAAGGCGAGAGAACCGGGGGGCACCCGAAACACTTTGCCCTTGGTGCGCCAGTATACAGCGGCGATGGTCCACGCCACGCCGATGCCCAGGAAGACGTTGACGGCATTGCTCCCTGTCACGTTGCCAATGGAGGCATCAGCATACTGGTCCTGGATGGCTGCCACCTTGCTGGCGAAGGTGTCTGAGAAGAGAGGGGGAGGGGAGGAGGGAGATAAATGAATGAGGGGTAATCTGTCTCTCAGTGTGAGAGAAGATAAGAGCTCTGAGACTGCGTGATAAATATCAGCTTAAGTACTGGAAGATCTTCACCATATGCTTGTGTACTACATGAAGACAAGAAGTAATGCACAAAAGCACATGGGTAAATGCTTTTCCTGTGTAGCAAACACAAGCACACTGCACTGAGCCCCATTTACAGACAGACAAACAGATAAAAAAAACATTAACTTACATACACACTGTGTGAGTGTATGATAAATTTTATAGGAGATAGTTATACATATAACAGTTATACCAAATATATGCATATTAGTTCAGGCAAAGCAGGGGGAGGACAAGAGAGATAACAAAAACATAACCTTGAGCTAATGCTATGGCTTTGAATCAGGTCTAACAGAGAACAGCAAGAGGTTCACCTGCTACAAACAAACACCCACACAAACTACCTGCTGCACACCCACACACAGACAGGCAGGTTTACGCACACATACGTACACAGGTTCTCACACACACACACACACACACACACACACACACACCTGGTACAGATGTGCCAAGGGCCACAAACACCACAGCAGTGACTGAGTCCTTGAGGCCAATGGTGCAGCCAAAATGTGAAGCCAGATCACCAGTGACAGCAGTCAGAACTCCAATGAGGGAGATGGACACGATAAAACAGGCCCAGCCGTTCCAGTACTCCGTGGGCGGCACGAAAGCAAACAGAACCTTCCAGAAGACGGTCAGAAAGTGCATGATGTAATCAAAACAAGATGGCAGACGCTCCTCGCCACTCTCTTCCTCATCATCATCACCTGGGAAACCCAGAGAAAGAGACATATTACCATGGAAACAGGCTATACAGGGGATATACAGGTTTACAACACAAAGCACGGAACAACCTAGAAAATACCCAAGTGGATGGGCCATAGAGTAACAGATGAAAAGGAGGATTCAGGACATCATGTTGAACATAGAGTTTTAATGAGGAACAGTAGCGACTAAAGCTGATGTGACACAACGTTAAGCAGGTAACATGAATCTGAAGTAGAGTAATTAGTGACTCATGAATATGCGTAAAAACATTTTCGGTGCATACTGACCTGCACTGACTGTTACTGCACTGACAAACTGTTCTCTCCAACTGCTGCTGCCAACAACCAGAGCCAGGTTGGTCTTCTTTATCAGCTTATCCACAGTGTTCTGTTACACACACACACACACACACACGCACAAACAAAAAGCAGAAAGATGAGAAAAAGTCAGACATGAGCTGTCCTTGAGTGGCATTATGTGGATGTCTCGCAGACAGAGTTGCCAGGTCAAGACTTAAGACAGCATGGGATCAGCTAACTCAATTTTTCACACCCAGTATAAACCAATAACTCTTCTCTTTTTTTTTCGCCTCTTTCGCTCCATCCCCATATCGCTCTGCTGGCTGCTGCTGCTGTGGCCCTTGCTGGCTTTTCACATCCTGGTGTTGGTTTTGAAATCTCGCAGAGAAAATGACACCGTACGTGTCCTCTCCCAAGGAGCACGGCGACCTGCGCGACCTTTTGCATCGTCACCATGGGGACAGGTGGGCGGGAATCCAGACAGGAATAATGAGGTTGTGACCTGGATCAGAGGTCGCGGAGGTGTGCCCGTGTGCCTGCGTCTGTGTCACTTGAAAGATTCTCTTTTTTTTTTTCTTTTCTTTTTTCAAACGTTACCTTGAATTCATAGGACTCCTCAATCACCACCTCCAGCTTGGTGTGTTCTCCCAGACTGGGGCATCCCATCTTCGCTACCTCCTCTTCCTCAGCACCAACTGCAGGCTTGTTATCATTAGAGTCTCCTGGGAGTGAGAGAAGACCACCCGAAGCACATTAACCTACATCAAGTCCCTCACATACTGAACACATGTAACATCTTTTACACTATCATTACAGAACAGAAATAAACAGCATTACTGAATTCTTAACCGCACTTCACAGGTGGTAATATGAAGTAATAATCATGCTTAATATAGGCATCATTAAAAATCCAACACTCATCTTACTCTCATACCTTGCTTGCAGTGGTGGTTTAAATAGAATGGCGAATAAGAACATTAATCTAGATCAGCACGTGTGTAATTAACACAGGCTAAATGGCCTGGAGAAATGGCTTGATTGTGTTGAGGCCAATTACTGTCGGGTAGGTTAGTATTTTTCCCTCCAGGCATTCATATCTATTAATACAAGAGAGAACCAAGCAATAGACACAAAAATACATTTTACATCATTTCTCCTGTCCTACAGCAGATGTTCTTCATATGCTGATTTCTGATGCTGAATAATAAATGTTATATACTGCAGAGTTGAGAGCTCATGAGTGGCTGTCTCCCAACACAGGAAATGAACCCTAGCCCTTGATCCATTGGTTTGGCCAATGGGGCGGGGTTTGTTACCATGGAAATGTTTCACGGAAATGAACACTCTCCCTTTGAGAAGGTGTACTCTCACACTCCAAGGCTGCTGCTACAATGGCGTTACATGTTGAGTGTAGGCTTTAGCCTCCTGGGTCTTGTAGACCATGCCTATGTCTGGCTTCAGAAGGGAGTTTGATGTTTAAGCAAAAAAAAAAAAAAGTATAGGGAACATTTTATCCCAGATTCAGAAAAGATCAGGATTCGAACCTGAGAACAGCTGAGCACCTTAATTATCAAGCCAAGGCGTTCAGACCCACTGGCTTTGTGGCTCTAACATTGCACAGACATTGTTACATCATGAATATTAAAATATGCAAATATCCACTCCCATTGTGGAACTAAAATTGTACCACTTGCAATTTTATGGTAATGACTCTTATATTATGGGTGCTGACATGTTAAAAAACATTGGGGAGGGATGTTTATATAAACTCTCTTTTATGTGTACGACTTGACTTCAGAGCACTACGTGCTTTCTGAATAGTGGACAACTCAAGGATAATCCTATTAACATTATCCATTACAAAAAGATCAAATTCAACTCTTTCATTTCAACCATCCATCATAAGAAAGTTGAGTTGGACTGATAAAGTCCACTTTGTTTCACTGGCCTGGTGAGATCACTGGTGCTGACGGTAGCTGACACTAGCAGATACGGACGCTGAAGCAGAGAGACTTGGGGCGGCTTTGGCTTTTTGTAAGCTTAGCCGTTCCGGGCTATTAGTCAGAGCCAAAGGGGTTTTAGAACGAGGCTTACGCGGCCTCTGTTTACAGCCTCAAATGATCCACTTATCCACAACGTCCTGGTTATTGGTTACCTCGTAAAGTTAGCGCTAGACAGGGTCCAACGGATGCTCTGCGGGACATCCTGAAATAATAACCCAAACTGAAATTATAATCTAAGGAGAGATGACATTTGTGAAAATGTGAATAATTAGTATCGATGTTTTGACTTTCACTGGTCATTTTAAGGGGTGAAGGGACCTTGGCAGAGTGTGCAAACTCCATTGGCAATAAGGCACAGTGGCAGGAGGAGGGATTGGCAAGGGTTGGCCATCAGTTATAAATGAATCTCTACTTCAACCCATGAGAACTTGTTTTATTAAGTATCATTTTATTATTATACTATATTATATTATGATAGCTTACTTTATTAAATTAAAATGCAGGATTACTGCAGGGGTCACCATGATTCTAGGAGGACTAATTTTATTAAAACTTAAATGAGGAGTGGAGAAAAAAAATCTGCCAGCTTATGTAGTCCTGTTTAGTTTTAAAATATGCTTAAAGTAAAGCAGTTATTTAGTTATAAGGCTAGGCAAACAGTATTTCCCCCCCTCAGATAAAGACGTTTCGTTTGCAGCTATTTGTGCACTTTGTCTTTTAATCTGACAGCTGATTTGATCCTTCAGGGAACTCCTATTTTCCACAGACACCGTAACCATTTCACAAAGAATATGGAACAAATAACATTCTCTCCAACCGCTTCCATCCCATACCTGTCCACAGTTTTTCCAAGTGTAGATAACACTAAATCGCACTATTAGCGAACGCAGTGCCTTGACCTAATATTCCTGGTGTGAGCAGTGGCTATTGCTTTCCTTTATCTAAACAATAGTTTGTCCAGAGAAGGGGTCGGGATCAGAATCGACCCTCCTTCTCTCTACTGGTCTCTGTGCCCACTGACCATGTTTCTGCCCGATCTCCAGCAGCACCGGCTCTCCCAGGTGGATGGTGAAGGTTTTGTTCTTTTCGTATTCTTCATCATCAATGATCTTCACTTCTAAGATCTTCCTGTGACACGTATGGACATGAGAGAAAGATAGAGAGAGAGAGAGAGAGAGAGAGAGAGAGAGTAATTTAGGTAGGCGCTGTTTCACATTGTGTGTATGAAAACAGTGAGAAAAAGCAGTTAAATGCATCGCTATGGTATCCGCACACGATGTCTGTTCTGTCTCATCCGCAGGGCGAGTTCTAAACACATTAGCGCTGTGTTGTCCACGAACACACAGCATGCTCCGTCTGACTCCCGTTCGCTCATTATCGACAAAACAGTCCATTACCGTTCACAGAACAGCACAACCACGCGAGTTACCTCAAAGAGATTCAGACAGCCTGCTGCCTCTTTACTCTTTAGAGAGGGAGCTCTGAAATGATCCCCATTTCCTGAGTCCTTTCAAAAACTATGTGGTAAATCAGTGCTAATCACCATTTTTACCAAGAAAAGTGATGGACGCATAGTGCAATTAGCTTTCCCCATGTTGTGTGTTAGCTTAGTGAGAGCATGAAACGCTCTAGCATTTTAGTGCATTTAAGGGGTGCATAACTTAAAGTAGTCATTTGAACCCTCCCATAAACTCGTCTTCTGCTTTTAAAATCATTTCTTTGTTACATGGGAGATACCACCACCTTTCGAAATGTTGTAAATGTTCTCAATGTCGAAAAGTTATTTGCTTTTGTCACGATGGAACACCATCGATGTGGCGTTAGCTTTCTCGCAAATGACAGCTAAAGTGACAGCTCTCTCTCTGATGCAGAAAACTACGGAACTAACAAAAAAACTACAAACAGAGAGGTGTGTACTGCAACGCACTAGGATGTAATAGCGGATTACAGGAGATTCATTTTCAAAGATTTCTTTTAAGAAAAAAAAAAAAAAGCTTCAACACTGGTTTTGTGTACACATTGTATCTTGACAGCAAAAACATGTTTCGTGGAAACAAAAACAGATAACAATGAAACATTACGACAACAATGCAAACATTACAATAAAAATGGATCTTAGGGTGTGTCTCTCTTTGTCCCTCCACCTCTTCCTTACAATTTCTGCTTATTCCTCTTTATTGCTATTTAAATGCGGGAGTTTTATCGCCAAGAGAACTGCGAGGAATTAAAAATGAAAGAGCTAAAGTCTATTCATTGTCTCAAGGGAACGTAATGCAATATAAAAGTGGCAAATAACTGTTGGGGGGGGGGGGGGGGGGGTCTTAACAAGTTCGTCAGCTCTGCCTTAAGCATGAGAGGAAGTTTGTAGATTGTTTAATTGGATCACATTATGTGGCGTTTGGGGATTGCATACCTGCTAGGATGCAAAAATAAATAAATAAATAAAAAGTTGTGTTAAGATTTCTCTGAAAGATAGCATTGCAGCATTGCCATCTCTCACGCTGAAAATATCATTGAAGAAATCAAAGATTTTCTATCCATCTCACGTTTCAGCAACCCTCTAAAAATGCTTTCCAACCACATCTTCAACTAGTTCAGGTCCATACACGAGCATTAGCTTACAGCTGCTAACTCGATACACCAGCATAAAAAATCATATGTAAGTGAATTTAGAAGAACTGGTTCTCTTGTTCATTCTGTATCATGGTCAACAGATGGATTCTGTTGAAGAAACAGACGCTGTCCATATATGTGACAGCCATACGATAGTTTATGTCATTGGACATCAGCAGAGAGCATAGGTTACACCACAATTCACCACAGTAGTGATGTTCGCTTACACGTCAATTAAGCTCGGCCACTGTCCGCAAATTTTGGTTATCTATTAATGATCTAGTAGTCTCTTATGATTTCAGATATTTGGATTGAACAAACCACAGCGCAAAATGTACATAACCTCTTTGCACCCAGACAACATCCTTTCCCAAAGATGGATCATAAACCTTTGAAGTTTGTGAAAGTCATTGTTAAAAGGGTCTTTCATTTACAAGGTGTATGCCCAAAACAAACTGAGAAAGTCCTCCAAAATCATTATAGACTAACTTGTGTTTCAATCTACACTACCTGCAGGACTCATCATGACTGGATGTGAAATATCACTAAATTATGCCAGTTCATCATTACAGCAAAGGATTTAGATTTACTGGATAAAATATGTCAAAACATTTTAAAAGAGAGAGAGAGAGGTTATGCTGACACTTTGTTCCAGTTCTCGTCACACGCTAAGATCATCCGTTAGCCAAAATTGGATTGGTTTGTGACCAGTAGTGGTATGGATTTTATATGATAAGACATAATGTTGTAATTGAAAATGTTATGGCTTTGTAAAGAGAGAGAGAGAGAGGGAGAGAGAGGGAGGGAGAGAGCAGCGGAAAACTGTGAGATTATGTTTACTGAAACCCTACTAGCAGTGCTTTGAATTCACTGGAAAACATGCACTCATCTGAAGAGGGAGAGTATAGTGCACTCAAACAAGTGAATGCTCTTGCACACAGACACTTAGACACACGCACACACACGCACACACACACACACTCATGCAGAGGAGCAGTCAAGCTCATTCAAGATAAGACCATGTCGCAGAGTGAATGGCATCAGCCTGTCGTCTCTGTGTGTGTGTGTGTGCGTGTGTGTGTGAGTGTGTGTGTGTGTTTGTGAGGAGAGGTGATAGAAGTGAGGTTGAACATCGAAATGGGGACAATGGAACGATAAACAGAGAGATGGAGATGAGAGAGAGAGAACTCTTGCTCTGGCTTAGAGCCCGCCAGTGAGCGTAAGATAAACGAGGGGTGTGAAGAACCAGAGAGAGAGAGAGAGAGAGAGTGACTACAGAGAGGACCAGATGTCTGGGACACTGATAATTAGACTCTATGAATTATGAAGAAAGGCACGGACATAGAGTGCACGGTGGAATAAAATACTCACATGGGCCTGCAGAACACACACACACACACACACACACACATACTCTTTTTCTGACAATTCACACCCTTCTCCTCTAACCTTTCCTACGCACTTGTATGTTTGTTTCGTTTTATCCATCTCTCTGTTCCTCGTTTCCTGCATTGGTCAGAGGAGCGTAATTAAATCCATTAGGATACGTTCTTTATTTATTAGTACATCACATTTATCACACGTGACTACACCCCACCCCCACAAATTTCTCTCTCTCTCTTTCTCTCTCTCTCTCTCTCTCTCTCTCTCTCTCTCTCTCTCTCTCTCTCTCTTTCTCTCTCTCTCTCTCTCTCTTTCTCGCTCTCTCTTTCTCTCTTTTTCTCGCTCTCTGCTTTGCTCTGTACTCTTCTTGACTATGTTCCAGTGACCCAATTAACATCATGTCTTTGCTGTAGCTTTGCCAGTTCATTTTAACTCCTGTGGGTGACATGGCTTTAGCACAGAGAGAGGATGATAGTTGGGCCTAGACACACACACACACACACACACACACACACACACTTCGATATGGCCAGATGGTGACGGATGGTGATGAGTGGAAAGAGGAAAACAATTAAAGGCAGGAAGCAGCAAACAGAATTTGTGCCATCTCAGTAAGCAGGTGGCTTAACCCTGAACGACGGCCTTCGTGTAGTAATTGGCACCATTATTCACTGAGGCAAAAAACGATAACAGATCTCTCTCTCTCTCTCTCTCTCTCTCTCTCTCTCTCTCTCTCTCTCTCTCTCTCTCTCTCTCTCCCCAAAAAGGGAAGAGAAGAAAAAGATGAATAGATGAGTGAGAATTCATGCTCATATTCACATAAGCAAAAGTGACACAGATTTTAATGAGGTGCGAAAAAACTGCACACACACACACATACACACACACACACACACACGAATTAACAAATGTGTGAATTCTAACACACGTCTACACACAGGAGAACCTACACAGACAAGACACGCGTCCACGTTCAACCACACATATAAACACGCCAACGCATAAGAGCCCACACACTCACACATACTTTACAATGGAGTAAACTAAGAGAATGATCTCTGAGGATCAGAGCTGGAAACAAAACAAAAAAAAAGCCCTGTTAGTCTTACGAGACTAACACAAACATCATTACACAAACACTCACACTCACTCACAGACAAAAACACAGCCAGACATTCCACAAGTCTCTATACTGTATGCTATATGAATATATGCTATATGAAGAGCGTGTGTACAGTGAGAAAGAGAGAGAGAGGCAGAGAGGGGGGATGGGAGAAAAGAGCAATGGGGGCCATGTAAAGATTAATTAGCATTAAACACTGCAATTACATATGGTACTTTGAAACAGGTGACTGTCATACATACAGTGTGAAATTGCACTGGTGTTTACGCTTCAATGAGCAGAATGCACATACCACAAAAATTATGGGGTTGGCATGGCAACAGGTAGCAAGAGAGCATGCTCTGATAAAAGTCAAGGCCTTAGGCAAGACACAGACTAAGAGAGAGTGAGGGAGGATGGGAAGAGTAAGAGAGAGAAAGAGAGAGAGATATGTAAAAATTAACAGACTAGATTAGACTAACAACTTAAGGCATATTTGTATCATGTAGGCAAACACAAAAAAGCGGAGAAAGAGAAGTGCAAAGAAATAACAAGGAAAGAGACTGTGTGTGAACGCGCGTGTGTGATAAACAAATATTTGTAGCTCCATTCTGATTTTTCATTTTTTAATACAAAATCACAAGATAGAAGGAGACAAACAAGAAATGAAAATGAAATTCCTGTGTGTGTGGCACTGAAATACTTACAGAGACAGATGTAACCCCGATGAAAGAACAGGGAGATGGAGACAGAAGTGGAGAATGTGAGAGTGTGTGTGTGTGTGTGAGAGAGAGAGAGAGAGATTCAGAGGGAGGAACACAGGACAGCTGGTGTGTGTTTCCAGGGGATCACATAAAAGACACAGAGAGAGAGGCGCAGGGGACAGGGCAGAGCCCCCCTAAGAATCTTTCACTTCCTATTTCTCTGTCTTTTTCCATATCTCTTCTATATACCTCTCTTTGTCTATCTGCAGTAAGATTCTTTAAAGAGAGGGGGGGGGGGGTTGTGTATGCAGATTTCAAGGGAGGAAGCAGAGGAAACCCTTGGACAACCAGACAGGAGACTAACATCACAAATCCATTAGGAGCTGTGCAAAAGAAATGAAGAAAGAGATTTTTTTTTTCCTGTTCTGTCTGTAAAAAGTGACTTGTGGTTAAATGGCTGAGTTCAGCCCCTGTCAAAGCTGCCCCCTTAAAAAAAGAAAAGAAAAAAAATCTGGTTTGGATGAAAGACACCAGCTGGCAGATTTTAAATGTAAAAAAAAAATCTTGTA